>NW_005187589.1:233476-241940 GCF_000239375.1 Pundamilia nyererei
ATATGCGTACCGAACCGAAAGCACTGTATCGAACGGTTCAATATCGATACGAATATCGTTGCACCCCTAATAAGCAGGCACGTGGTAGCCTGGTTACTCTCAGAGTGGTTTCTCAGCAGGACATCTTTCCTTGAAGAAAAACTGTTCCAGACACTATTCATTTTAAATTTTCTGGATAATAAAATATGCTGAAGTTGAAGCAGTCAAATTGACAAGATGTTAGGGACCTTATGAACCAGTGCAATGTTTTACCCATCCAGGTGCAGATGTGAAGGAGGCTCAGGTCATCTGCGTATCCACAGGGACAAAGTGCATCGGTCGTGAATACATGAGTAACCGAGGTTTGGCCCTCAATGACTGCCATGCAGAGATTGTAGCTCGTCGGTCTCTCATTAGGTTCCTGTACTCCCAGCTGGAGTACTTCCTCAGGTAAAAGCCTCCCACCTACTTTCAAAGTGCTCCCTACAAACACTGTACATAGAACTGAGTCTACCAAAGCAGTCTTTACCCTTACTTACTGAATCAAAAGAACTAAATACAGTTGGTCTGTTGACTGTTTCTACAGTGGTGTGAAAAAGTGTTTGGGCCCTTGCTGATTTCCTATTTTCTGTATGTTTGTCATACCTAAATGTTTCAGATCATTAAACAAAAATATAAATATTAGACAAAGATAACACAAGTAAACGTGTCTATTATTAAGGAGGAAAAAATCCAAACCTACATGGCCATGTGTGGAAAAAGTGATTGGCGATGGCCCCAAAACCAAATAGCTCTTTGGGCCACCCTTAGCAGCAACAACTGCAGTCAAGCATTTGCAATAACTAGCAATAACTCTTTTACCGCACTGCAGAGGAATTTTGGCCCACTTTCCATAATTGTTGTATTTCAGCCACATCCGAGGGTTTTCGACTATTAACCACCTGTTTAAGGTCATGCCACAGCATCTCAACCGGTTTCAGGTCAAAACTTTGTTTTGACCTTGTTTACTAGTGTTATCTCTTTCTAATGTTTATATTTGTTTGATCATCTGAAACATTTAAGTGTAATAGAAATGGAAAAAATATTAAATCAGGAAGGAGGCAAACACTTTTTCACATCCCTCTAGTGTTTTAACAAATGAGCAATTACTGTCAACCAGCCGTTCTGAACATTTCAGAAAGCACTGCTAGCCTACCAGTCTTTTGTCTGCATTTCTGTTTTAGTAACAGTGAAGAAGAACATCAGAAATCCATTTTTATGCGGTGCGATAACAGTCAAGGCTTCAGAGTAAAGGAAAATGTCCAATTCCACCTGTATATCAGCACCTCCCCCTGTGGAGATGCTCGCATCTTTTCACCTCATGAAGGCGGAGTGGACGGTAAGTGGATTATTATGATTGTTACAAATAGAGATTCATAGTGATGAAACAATATTTGTTTGCCTGAAAATATGTAGGTTACTGTTATGTCGTCAGTGATTTTTTACCTGTGTCAGATCAGGGAGATGGACATCCCAACAGAAAGGCCCGTGGGCAGCTGCGCACTAAAATTGAGTCTGGTGAGGGAACCATACCTGTGCACTCCAGTAACACCATCAAGACATGGGACGGTGTTCTTCACGGAGAAAGGCTGCTTACCATGTCTTGCAGCGACAAGATTGCAAGGTGTCTGTTTTGTTTGTTACATGCTCACATGGTGATTAGCAACATCACATGTTGTCCTTTCCTGGGGGCTTTTATGGCCAGGTATAAGGGCATAAAAGCTCTTATACCTGGGCCCTTTATATAATCTTTGTAAAGTATGAAAGTACGGATAACAATCTAAGGAGCTTGGAAACAAAAGCGTCTGGACTTAAGTTTTCTTGAAGACGTTTCATCTGAGAAGTTCTTAAATTCTAAGAAAAATTGGTGGAGAGTACCAGATTTTAAGCCCTATGGGAGTGTCCCCCCAAGAAGGTCATGGACCCCCTTATGATCGACTACCTAATCACACGAGGCAAGGTGTGAAAATCGACGTGGGTCACAATCAGCTAAGGTTTCGGGTGGACCTACTGTGAAACCTGGCCCCACCCTATCATGTGATTTCCTGAGGTCAGATGGCCCAGGGTGTGAGTGGGAGTTAAAGCATCTGGGAAGGATCTCAAAACTGGATTATAGATGACAGATAGTTGGTGTCGTAAGCCCCGCCCTCTGTTCAAAGATGATTGTTCACAGTGGACATAGATGCTTCATTCTAGAACTGAAGAAGCTTCTCGGATGAGAGGTGAAACGTCTTCAAGCAACTGAAAGAAGTCCAGACGCTTTTCTTTCCAAGCTCCTTAGACTACCATGACCTGGATGACCGAGAACCTTCACAGATATACAGATAACATTAAAATTATACCCTCCCCACCCCCTCATATAAATTTGAGAGTCTTGTCAAAAATTTCTGAAGTTCATTTTTAGCTGAGCAAGGGATTTTCAACATAGCATTTATAAACATACTAACCCTTTTTACCTTCTTCAATATGATATGTGCCCTAATTACTAACTTTCTAAGGTGGCCTTTGTGGCTGGAAAGAAAATTATGCAAGGCACTGCTGAGAGGCTGGGCCGATACAATATGTAATAACCAAGTACATCCATGAGCCTTGGTTTTATTTAATGTTTTATTAAATAAATAATAGTACTCTGGGAATACTATGAACAAGCATCTTATGCTTCCACATCGTGAGATAACATTAGCCAGGCAAACTTAAATGAAATGGGCTCAGCTGTCATCATCATCATTGGACACATTTGGTTTCCTCCTAATTCAGAGTGAGCTAATGGCAAGAAGGCGAAGGAGGAGAAGAAGAAGGCGGCGGCTGAGAAGAAGGCGGCTGAGAAGAAGGCGGCGGAGAAGAAGGCGGCGGAGGAGGAGACGAAGAAGGTGGTGGAGGAGAAGAAGAAGGCGGCGGCTGAGAAGAAGGCGGCGGAGGAGGAGAAGAAGGCGGCGGAGGAGGAGAAGAAGAAGAAGGCGGAGGAGGAGAAGAAGAAGGCGGCGGAGGAGAAGCGGCAGAGGAGAAGAAGAAGGCGGCAGAGGAGAAGGTGGTGGCGAAGAAGAATTTTGATTGTACAGGTCGTCGAATAGGCAAAATAGATTTTGGTGTGAACTCATTTCTACTAGCCATTGTCTATGCTGTCGTCTAAATGCACAAGTTTAACACTCCATCTTCATATTTATAGCCTTGTACTATCCATTTGTTCTAAATATTAAAACCAGCTCTGCAGGATCACTTTAGTTTGAAGTGTTTTGGAAGAGATCAATGGGAATCCTGTTGATGTGTACAGAGGCTGAATCTAGGAGGACACTAACAGCAGCAGACCCCTCTCTGCCTGTATCAGATTTATATTTTCAGGAAATACTAATCTGCTTTATTTCTTTGTTTCTGTCAATTTCTCTGAAGATTTTTCTCTGCTCCTTCAGGTGGAACGTTGTCGGATTTCAAGGCTCTTTGTTGAGCTACTTTACTGAGCCCATCTATTTCTCCAGCATCATCCTGGGCAGCCTGTACCATGCCGACCACCTCTCCAGAGCCATGTACCAGCGGATTACTGAGATTGAAGAGCTGCCACAGTCCTTTAGCCTGAACAGGCCACTGCTCAGTGGTGAGAGGCACTGTAGTTTTCCACAGTTCACTGATTTCTCTGATCTGTTCATTCGGACCTGATTGTTCTGAGAATCTGAAACCAGGTCCTGCTCACAGATTTTATGGAAAATTCCCAAACCAAGAGATATAATTTTTGTTTTAATTTTTAACATTTGAAAGGTTGCCAATTAATTAGTAAAATAATCCATGAGGTAATGAAAATGGCTGGCAAAATGTGTTCACATGTTTTGAACCTGTGTACAATACACAGCATTGATATCAAACCCATTTTACATCATGGGCCATGTACAGCCCACTCTGATGTGAAGTGGGCCAGTAGTGTGGATGGCATTCATGGCCATGGGTGTCATGGTCTGGAGTCTGCGACTCCGTGTTTATGTTTAGTCTATTAGTATTCTGTGGTTTTGGTTACCTTGGGTGTTTGTATTCTTCTGTTCATGTTCCTATGTTCTGTGTCCCCCAGTCTGTGTTAAGTTGGTGTGTTATGTCATTGCGTGTATGTGTTTCCTGTTTTATTGTGAAGGTCTGCGTCTTATGTGAGTGTTTTCAGTTTGCCTCCCTAATCTCGTCACGATAATCACTCCCAGCTGTGTTCCCCACCTGCGTGTAATCTCCCTGTGTTCTCTATGTTCACGCAAAGGGTGAATGAGCGCCCCAGGAAATAAAGCGAAGGGAGTCAACCGCCCACCGGATAGCCAAGCACTCTTTCTCCACAGTAATGTACCGCCTCTCCCACTCGGACAGCTTCCGGCTAATGTAGAGCACGGGCCGGTCTCTACTTGTGGACGAACCTGCCCGCCCCCCAAGTGGTACCCGAAATACTGAACCTCCCTCCGTCCAACCGCAGACTTCTTTGGGTTGGTCGTGAGCCCCGCCTGCCTCAGGGACTCCAGGACTGCAGCCACCCGCTGCACATGCTCCGCCCAGGTGTCCCTATGGATGATCACGTCATCCAAGTAGGTGGCAGCATACGCAGCGTGCGGACGCAGCACCCGGTCAATGAGGCGCTGAAAGATGGCCGGGGCTCCAACAAGCCGAACGGAAGCATGATGAACTGGCACAAACCGTACGGAGTGGAGAAGGCGGTTTTCTCCTTGGACTCTGCAGACAAGGGAATCTGCCAGTAGCCCTTGGTTAAATCCAG
The DNA here is from genome assembly GCF_000239375.1 of Pundamilia nyererei. Taxonomy (NCBI): domain Eukaryota; kingdom Metazoa; phylum Chordata; class Actinopteri; order Cichliformes; family Cichlidae; genus Pundamilia; species Pundamilia nyererei. Next base: position 238,230 of record NW_005187589.1, read on the forward strand.
TGTCATGAAAAAACGGGCCGTGCCTAATCGGTCCAGAAGCTCGTCGACCCAGGGCATGGGATAAGCATCAAACTGTGACACCTCCTTCAGAACCATATAGACCCATCCTTCTTCACCATGAGAACGATGGGGCTACACCAGGCGCTGTGCGACTCTTCTATTACTCCCATCTTCAGTGTTTCGGCCAATTCCCACTGAACGATTTGCCTTTTGTGTTCAGGGAGCCTGTAGGGCCATGAACGCACCATCACGCCAGGCTGTGTTTCAAAATGATGCTCAATAAGAGACGTTCAGCCGGGCAGGGGGGAGAACATGTCGACAAAGCGCTGTTGCAGCGCTCTCTGGGCCTGTGTGAGATGGTCATCACAATGGAGGGAGGCAGGAATGATAGAATTTGGCCCCAACTCATCTCTCTCCTTAACCAGGCTCACTAGAGAAGCAGACTCGGCCTCCCTCCATGCTTTCAGGAGGTTGAGGTGATAAATCTGCGTGGCCCCTCCCCTGTCCATTCGTGCAACCTCATAGTCAACGTCCCCCACTCGCCGTGTGACCTTAAAGGGACCTTGCCATTTGGCGAGTAACTTTGAGCTAGAAGAAGGGAGTAATACAAGCACTTTGTCTCCCGGTGAAAATTGCCTGAGTCTAGCCCCTCTGTTATACAGGTGCTGCTGACGCTGCTGAGCCTGGAGCAAATTCTTCCGTGATAACCTGCCCAAAGTGTGGAGTTTCCCTCTCAGGTCCAACACGTACTGAATCTCGTCTTTTTGCGGGGCTCGGACCATCCTCCCAGCTTTCTTTAATTAGGTCGAACACCCCACTTTGAACGGCCGATCCTCGCCAGTCAGCTTGCAGGCACGGAACCGCCGGCGATGGTCTTCCGGGGTGAGGCCCATCCGGTCCAACATGGCCCGGCACACGTCGTCAAAGCTGCTCCACGAGGCTGGCGGCAGGCCTTGGGCCCACTCCGCTCGCAGCCACTGGCACGTTCCACCGTAGCACGGAACGCCTCCAAAAAAACCTGGGGATCGTCACCGTCTCCCATCCTGGGCATCACCACTAACAGAGGCGGCGACTTCGGCGACGCAGCACCTTTTGACCAGTTGCTCCAGGACCTTGGTCTGGTGGTCTGAATGTTCCTGGAGCTTCATCAGATGTTCCCGCTGGGCCACGGCCTGGTCCCGGCACATCGTCGCCAACTCCGCCAGCATCTGTGCCAACAACTGCACAGGCTGAGTGGGCGACGCATCGTGGGGGTCAGACATCCCACACTGGGTTTTAGCACCACTTGTGAAGTATGTGACACACACACCTATGCACCGTGACAGCTCGTTCCAGTCCAGCCAACCTCCCGCTCGACTCTGCCGTCACTATATAGACACACAGAAGGAAGACACTCATGATACAATCGCCACCACCTGTGGCTCCCCTGCCTCCCGGTACCACCCCCCTGAGCTCACCACTCCACCCCTCCCCTGCAGCTACACCAGGGACCACACCTCCACCACACACACATTTCCTCACCTTTTCTAAAACTGTCCGGTGGGCTGGATTGGTGTTTTCAATGAGCCGACTCTGAAACTCGGACCTTTTGTACAGCCAAACAGCTATCTCATTCATGTTTTTTAAAATGGTTTAATGTGCCCAATATGCAGGAATAAGTAACACAGAGGCCCGTCAGCCAGGAAAAGCTCCAAACTTCAGTGTGAACTGGACGGTGGGGGACAAGGGTTTAGAGCTGATCAATGCCACCACTGGGAAAGATGATCTGGGTCGACCCTCCAGGCTTTGCAAACATGCCCTCTACAGCCGATGGATGAATCTACACTGCAAGGTAACACAGTGCTGATTTTTCAATGCATGTACTGTAGTGTGAGATTGCATACTGTATCTATCCGGTCTTTAAGTGATGACGTGATGAATCCTGCTTCCGGGCCCAAAGTAGTCTGCATTTAATACGGCTGTTGTGTTTTTAACATGTTTTAATGCTTTTTATCTTGTTCTATTTAATCTCAACGAGCCCCTAAAAACAGTCAGTGATCACTGTCGACCTCTCGGTTTTTATTATCGCTAATCATTTTAAAGCTCAGTTTTTAAACAATTACGATGTAGCTACAGTATATTAATGCCTAACCTCGTATTGTGGATGGATTATCTCAGTTGTTCTCCTGGCTGAAGTTTGGTCCGTTTACAGCATCCTGCCATGCGACTGTATTTGCCCCTAACCATCAGGAACCCTCACGTTAACTTTTATCAAGTCCTCCAGCTTTACTGTTTATGCTATGCTAACATAGCTTTGTCGCGCTAGTGATCACGTAGCACATCATTATATAGCAGCTAGCCCAACTTCAGTAACCCTACAAACGTCACTGCTGTTTAGTTTTCTGTCTTCATTTATCTTGGAAGTGATAACAGAGCTGTACGTTTTAATGTTTCAGAAATCTCTCAGTCAGAACATGTTATATCATGTTTAGGTGGAAGCTAGCGAGCTAACTTCCTGCTAACTTCTAACTCTGAATGTAATAAATCTTGTTTTCATGGATACCTGGATGTTAAACTTCATTGTTACACCTGGTAAAGCAGCAACGCTGATCATTTTATTACAGATGAAAGAATTTAGACAGCTTTTAACTCTCTGTGATGCCCCAGTGATTGTGTGACCTGCAGCGGAGTTTGGGCCCAGTTACGGCTAATGACGTCAGACTTAACGACCGGATTAATAATGAAAGTGTGTGAGCAGGAGGTCTGGCCAGAAAGCCTGCGCGCGAGCTCTTTTCTCTTCCTGCACTGTCCAATAAAGGCAAATGCCAAAAAGATGTATTTTTAAAAAGTCATTCCTGGTTGTTGCACATTATTGCTGTTGTCTAAGTGAAGGCTTGTCTCCATTATATCATAGCTCTCCTCCATGCTGCGAATCAGAACGGTGAGACCCAGAAGCTACCATGAGGCCAAACAGGCAGCAAAGGAATATCATTCTGCAAAGCAGACACTCTTCAGGGCCTTCCACAATGCTGGACTGGGCGCGTGGATAAAGAAGCCTATAGAGCAGGACCAGTTTGCTCTCTCCAGCTGATGTACCTCATTCTACCTTGATTTTGTAGCATTGTGCTACTCCCTCTTAGCCTGGACTACATGTTAAAAAGGTCAATATTCAGTCAATTATACAACTTCATTCGAAGGGTAAATGTAAAAACAGACCGAGAATAGCAGTAACTTTCTAAACTGTTAGTTCTTTCTCAGGTATGGTTATGCAAAATTAATCAAGTATGAAAACCTTTGTTTTCACATTCTGTATTGGGAGCTCTAATGATCAGAGCTGCACATCTCTCACTGACTAAACTCACAAGGACACAGCATTTCTTTCTGAGTTCTAATACACACACTCGTATGTCTTATCTGCTTGAAAAATGTGTGTCGTTGCATCTTCTGTTCTCTGGGGCCCGTTCTTCGTACGTCGCTCACTACATCCAAGATCAAATGACACATCCAAGATCAAACCATCGCGGTAACCGTGAGCTCGCTAATCCGGTTCCCCGAACACACCTGCTGTTGACGATTAGTACAGCTGGACGCAGTAATGTGACATCACTGGGTGTCGTAAAAGGGGCTACGCATCGATAGTAGAAACATTGATCGGCAACCCTCTGATTGGTCGGCGAAAATGTCGACGGAGTGCGCTCGGCTCGGTATTTTTCGGCAGCAGAGCAAGAACTC
>NW_005187589.1:243085-246101 GCF_000239375.1 Pundamilia nyererei
GGGAACCGAACGATCCAAGATCACGCGAAATCGTCAACAATCAAATCCAGCTAACCTACTTAGCGAGGTACGAAGAACGGGCCCCAGGTAAGCACACCTACAGTCTGTTTATCAACTTTATTTTTATGCATGGCGGTTTAACATGCCTGGGCACGCTTAAACTGCCATGTTCACAACCAAGTAACTGTTGGAACAGTTACAATATTTTAATTACTTGCAGTCAATTTCGTATCAATTACAGAAACTGAAACGTGAATGAAGAATAATTCCTGAGTTCCAGTGGGGGGGAAAAAAAGACAGAAAAGACCTTTGTGAACACTTTGGAGTTACCAGGATTTCTAAATTGCAAGATTTGCAGAGTGTTGCGGTCTAGCTCAGTTTTTCATGAAGGGTATGCCGGGCAGACTTCAATATCTTTCAATCCCATCTTTCTTCACAGTAAACAAGCACTCTAGCAGTCTGTGACTCTTCAGTCTGGCTTAAGTTGGATTAGACTTTCAGTCAAGACCGCCTAATCTGAGACCAAGACAAGACCAAGACCATAGGGTATCGAGACCAAGACAAGACCAAGTCGAGACGAGACCAAGACCGAGTCAAAAAAAGTCTTTAAACTGCAGCCAGATGCTGCTTCGTTTACGGGTTTCAGGCATATTTATGTGTTTTTGCTTTCCCACAGCCCTCCTCACCGCTGTCTACTGTCTCACTCACTTACTGAGAGGACAGACGCATGCTCCACTTGACTGTCGCCTCTCTCACCCTCTCTGTTTTTCACACAATGACATTATCCTATATCCTCGCATGTGATTGGCCACAATATGGAGGGATTGGAGCGTAGCTGAGCCACTGTGTGAGAGCTGAGCAGCGAAAGGAGAATAAGTGAGGGTAATGACTGAAAGATTAATAGGCTCTGTTTTGAGTTTTGTTCAAAAAAGAATGACTTCATGTAGGGAAAAAAATAAATATCACATAAGCAGGACACCTTAAACTAGTTTTTTAATTAAGCAGCGAGGCAGAACACAGTCAGGGCTGTATCAAGACACAGGGACTGAACCCCAATTCAACCAGACCCAGAACTGATCTGGAATTAAAACAGGACTACAACAATTCAAAATCAGGACTACTGAGGATTTAACAAAACTAGATAATAGCAGCACTAAAAATCATCATAGACCTGCACTACACTTATTTTTTAATTCTACCAAAGTACAATATTTAGATTCAGAAACATTTATATAATTATTTAGCCTTGTTGTGCAAACAAGCTGCATAATTATATAAATGTAGAATTTGAAAAGTAACAAATGGTATCTAAAAAGTTACACTAGGTACTGGATACATGTTCTGATGAGTTCTCTCTCTCCCTCTTTGTGCTGACAATCAAGTCAAACACCAACATCATCAAATATACAGTTGAAACCAGATATTTACTCTTCATATCAAAACACAAACACTTTTTTAATTGTAACATCAAATCAGACTAAATGTTTATTTAGATTGATAAATATAAAAACATATTTGTTAACTTTCAGAGTAAAGAGAGAAATTATCTGTATTTCTTAATTGTAAATGGCACCAAATTGTATTCAAACTGAGCCACACTTATGGAGGTCCACAGTTCTGTTCCTGGTGTTTTGGTTGACATCTCCTGATGTTCCCATGTCACAGAAACAGACTCTGTGTTTTGCCTTATATGCATCCACAGCTGTGCCACCAGTTTACTCACATGGACTCTACGAACCTATCAGAAGCTTCTGCAGCTCAGAATGGAATCGTCTGCAGTTTCTTATTAATTAACAATAAACTTAGTGTATATGTACTCCTACATTTGATGAAAGCTCCCTCTTTTTATTCTGACATTTAAAAGTCTCAGGTACATCAAAGTGCTTCACAGATGAGCCACATTTGTGGGGTTACAGCAGTAAAGGAGCAGGAAATACAATTATCAGCAAAAGAAATACAGTTATAAAAGGGTGACGTGACAACAAGCATGAACCGGGGAAAAGTTAAAAACTAAGTTGTTTGGAAGGCTTAAACAGGTGGGTTTTTAAATGTGATTTAAATGATTGGATGAATTCCGACGCACGGACATCCATCGGCAAGCTGTTCCAGAGGTATCCGATGGCTGTTTCAAGGGCATGTGACTGTCAAAGATGATCATTCCTGTTTTGTTTTCATTAAGGGTGAGAGAGTTGTGCAGTAGCCAGTCTCTAACATCAGCAGGCAGTTGAACAAAGGCAATAGTGGGGACTGGAGATCCAAATCCAGAGGAAAATAGATTTGGATATCATCCACATAACAATGGAAAGAAATATTATGATTTCTGAAAATTTGTCCCAGGGGTAACGGATACAAAGACAACAGGGTAGGACTTAACACAGACCCCTGGGACACACCACAGCAGAGGGGTGCAGAGGAGGAAGAACGATTCCCCATAGAGACAGAGAAAGTCCTCTCATTTAAGTATGATTTGAACCATGAAAGTACTTTGCCTTTAAGCCCAACTACATGTTCAAGCCTTGAAAGGAGGATGTCATGATCAACCGTATCGAAGGTAGAGGACAAGTCTAAAAGAACTAAAACCACAGGACGCCTTGTATCAACAGTCATTAAAAACTCTCAGTAGGGCTGTCTCGGTGCTGTGGTGAGGTTTAAAACTGGAATTTTATCTAAATCAAAACACGTTTACTCTAAATTGATGTTTAACAGTAAAAAAAAAAAGGTTTTGTTTTCTCCCTAAAGTGTAAATATCTGATTTCAACTGTGAATATCCTGCTGTGTATTGAAATTTCTCTTGTTTTGCATAGAAATACTGAACAACATCCAAAGCATAATATATAAAATAACATCTACTAGAGTTTTTTCTTTGAAAGAAGCTCTTTGTGTCCATTGTTGTGTTCATCAGTACGCAACTGAGAGTCTGAATGCTCGGAAAGCTCCCGGCCCAGACGGCGTGTCTCCTGCCACCCTCAGACACTGTGCAAACGAGCTGGCCCCAGTGTTTTCTGGCATTTTCAAC
>NW_005187589.1:247393-253406 GCF_000239375.1 Pundamilia nyererei
TTGGCACTGATCACCACCTGCACTCATGTATATATCATGTATATATCTATCCACTTAGCACTTTAATTCTTATTCTTATTTTATATTTTTATGACAGTATGTTGCAGGAAATCCTTAATTTTAGAAATGTTTTTTTTCTTTTTTGCTCTATAAAATAGTTGTTGTTGTTTTTTTTAGAATCATTCATCTTAGCAGTGGGATTTACATGAAAAGAGAAACAAATTAAGTTTGAGTGAAAATGTACATTTTTTTGCACTCTCTGGTCGACTGACTCAGTGAATCAAATGACTCAAAATCCGATTCAATTTGGTGAGTGACTCATTAAAACTCGGTTCAGTAAAAAGAATCAAATTTACCATCACTAGCGCTATGAATTCTGGGATATGGTAGGCCATGAAGGACACACCCGACCCATCCTTCAAATTCGGGAAAAAGGAGGACGCATTTGTCGGCTGCATTCGGAGGAGTCTACGAATTTGGACAGCCTTGTACCAACTGCACTGTGGCAGTGATGTGTATTCCTCTGATTGGGAGAAAAGAAAAAGGAGGTGTGATTCTGTTCTGAATGATTCAATATGTTGCTTGTCTCTTTGAGACTGTCATTGTTTTTGTTCTAAATAAAGTTCATTTAAAAAAAAAGAATTTGGACAGCCTTCGGCGCGTCGCTGTGACGTAATCCGTCTACAAATGCGGCCTCAGGAGGACGCAGCCCATGAGAAGTTTTGGTTGGATTATAGGGGAAAAATAAATGAGACAGGAATTAGTAGCAAAAATATTAACCCAGCAGAACCATTTTCAATTTTACTGCCATGGATATATGACAACTCCTGATTTCATTTATTACACAAGGGAAAAGTCAGATATGATCATATACGGGAAAAGTGTTCAGAACATGTGGAGATAAATACTGATGCATCGTAATTGTTAGATTATAAAGCAGGTGTTGTGTTTGTTATTCCAGAAAGAAGCTTTGTGATGAATAAAAGAATTACTGATGACCTAACAGTTTATACTGCAGATCTGTAGCAGTTTTAATCACTTCAAACTGGGTAGAGGAGGCACCAGTAGGAAGTATTTGTGCTTCCTACTGGAAGTACAAATATTTGATTTACTGTTTTTTTTAATCAATTTTAAATCATTCTTTTTATTGTTTTTGTTTTTAATGTCTCTGTAAAGCACTTTGAATCAGCTTGTTGTTGAATTGTGCTATATAAATAAACTTGCCTTGCCTTACTCAGACTCTAGTAGCGCACCATTGAGCATATGTGATATGTGTTTGGATTCTACACACAATATTGTTTTTTGATATAATTCATTTGATCTGGGCGATCGTGGCTCAAAAGTTGGGCATTTGTCATGTAATCGGAGGGTTGCCGGTTCGAGCCCTGGCTTGGACAGTCTCGGTCGTTGTGTCCTTGGGCAGGACACTTCACCCGTTGCCTACTGGTGGTGGTCAGAGGGCCCGGTGGCGCCAGTGTCCGGCAGCCTCGCCTCTGTCAGTGCGCCCCAGGGCGGCTGTGGCTACAATGTAGCTGCCATCATCAGTGTGTGAATGTGTGTGTGAATGACTGGATATGTAAAGCGCTTTGGGGTCCTTAGGACCAAGTAAAGTGCTATACAGACCATTTACCATTTAATCTATAGAGTCAAACATACGGGAATAGAAATACATTTTCCGTGTCGGTTTGGATGAAAATGAACAGGCTGATAAGTTTGCAAAAGCTACAACAAGAAAAAGTCATGTAGATATGAATATAATATACAGTAAAGGTGAGGTTAAAGGAACAGAGCAGGGAAAGGTATATTATTATAGTAGACAGAGAGCAGTGGGACACTGTAGAAGAAGTCATAGAAGTAAAAGAAGATATCATTTCAAGAGTAAGATTTGGTCACATAGGTTTAAATAACACTAAAAAAGATGAACAAGAATGAGACAGGGAATTGTGAACGTTGTGGACCACAGGAAACATCTGAACATGTGATGTTGGAATATGGTAAACATAGACGGGAAAGGCAAATGCTCAAATCTGAATTGAAGAAGAATAGAGTTCAATTAAGGGTAAAAGAAATATTTCAAAGGGACACAGGTGGTGTAGTTTATAGGGAAATATTTGATTTTTTTTGTTTGTTTTTAATATTTTTATTAGGATTTTCTTCATAGTAACAGACAAAGACAAAAGAAAACCAGAACTTAGCTCAGGCTGTTTTGAGGCACATACAAGGCAGTTGAGGTAAACCACAACCCCTCCAGGAATCAAAACAAATCACAGTAAGTCCAACAGTCAGGCAAATTAATTCCGTTTGGGAAAGCCCTGCAACAAGGAGGATGCCAGTACAGGTCCAACGTAGATATGGGTCCCAGGCCTGTGGAAAGAGTCCAAGGTGGAGTTGAGCATACAAGTTATATATTCATTGGGAATACAGTCCGTACAATGTTATGCCAGGATTTCTTAGTTGGGATGGCTAGCCTGCCCCAGAGGAGCAGGATATTGTTTCTGGATGAAAAATAACTACTGGAACAGCCTCTTGAGTTTGCCTTAGAAAACCAGATTGTCCATTACTCCCAGTATAAGAACTAGAGGGTCCAGAGGAACAGCAGGAATGAAAATAACTGAAAGCACTGTTGCAACATCAGACCAAAACCTTAGAATTTTCCCACATGACCAAAAACAATGCATAAAGTCCCCCCCATTCACATCTAACATACAGGGGAGCAGTTTACATCTGTTTTACTTTTTAAAGAGGATGTGATGTATGCACAATCAATACATCACACAATTTTGAACTGAAACGATTTATCCTGGTTACAGACAGATATCCTAGAGGCACAGACCCAAATCTCCTGCCAGTCCGGACCATTTATAGAGCGGCCTAGGTCTCTTTCCCAAGCCTGTTTAGCAGCAGGAAGTGAGGGGCTGAGCCGGAGTTAAGTATCCTTTAAAAGGAACTAATGGAAATATTTGGGTTTTTAAAGAGCAATAAGTATTTATATGAGACCATAGGTGTAAAACTGTTCCGATCCACACTCCAGCCCAGAAGGTGGCGGTAAAAGTTTGACAAGGTAGACGAAGAAGAAGAAGAAGAAGAAGAAGAAGAAGAGAGGGTGGGGGGGGGGGGGGGGGGATACCTACCTTGGCACGACACCTGTCGGATAGTTTGCTTGTTACACTTGTTTGAAAAAAAAAACCCTGTCGGATAGTTTTTTTGTGTAAGCTGATTGGTGAACAAGTCGAATAACCACTTCCTATTGGTTTACTATAGTGACATCATCGCGCACTTATTTGAATGACGGAAGGAGCATATTTTCTGCATGAGCTGTCTAAAAATTAGCAAAGTGTACATCAACAGCTGGTAACTTATACTAAATTAACCAGCCTTTGTTCACTACGTTTGCTAAGCTAACGTTCAACGCTAACTTGTTAGCTACTAGTGCTGCTAACACAGTCTGTGCCTGTTTGCTCGATTACAATTATATTTTTAAGTGGACGTTTATTTATCGACTTTCTACAGGAAATACTTACAGTAAGGACTTAATTTAACCACTTTAGGGAGTCTACGGTGAATGAATGTGAATGGCTGATTAAAGAATACATTAAACGAAGGTTCTCGAGTTGTGTTGAGACGCCAAAAGAAGAGCTTTTCACTGAAGCCCTTTGGACACTTGTTGATTTCTTTCTGCAGACCGAACCGATGAAACAGGTAAGCTACGTGATTAAAACAGCATGATTACGGTGGTCCGAGGCTGCTGGGTTGTTGGATCGCCTTTCATACACTGCTTAGCGACCGCTCTCCGATACACGAGCTGCATTGTTAATGAAAGCTGGGTTTACGTTGAGTGGGACGTTTTTACGCGTGGATATGGACTTCAGGACTACTTATGCTTTACAGTCAAGAAATCAAACATATGTTTATCTGTGGAGCTACAAGCAGTTTCAGGTAGAGCTGTATTTGTGTTAACTGGAAAGTGTTGAACTCCGCTGTCAGTGACGGTTTGTAAATGGCCTGTATTTATTTTATTTTATTTTGTGTGTGTTGCAGCAGGAACAAGTGGAGTGGGATGACGTGAACAAACGTTTACAACATCATGGTTTTAAACCGGTGTTTTTTGCAGATCCCGCTGAGAATAAGAGTCCTGCAGGTAAGAATAAAAGTACGAGACTTTATCAAAGGTCACGTGTTACGGTGGCCGAAAGTGAACAATCGTATCAGGCTGAAGACTGTAACAACTATACATGGAAACAAAAATCAGAATTGAAGACGGCTAAGGACAGAGTGTATAAAATTAAAGTGGCTCAACAATATAGTTACTGTGTCAAATGTCAATAGATTTAATTTACATGCAACTTTAAACGAAAAGAATGATTTAAATGGTCTCTTTGTTGTTTACTTGTTTATAAATTCTACTTTGAGTTTTAAGCAAAATGTTTGGCTTGTCAGTGTGATTTGATGAGTAATGTATACGGCCGTCTGTGTGTTTGCAGATTTGGTCCTTCTGGACAAGAAGTCGGCTGCTGAGCTGAGGACAACTCTGAGGGTGATGCTCACAGACTCAGAGAGAAGGCAGGCCCTGATCCAGGAGCTTGTCATGTCCAACAACCAGCTCAAGTAAGTTCAGCACTGTGTAAGAAACATCCTAAGTGGTGCTGGGATGTTATTTAGTGATGTTTTCAGTGAAACATGTTTGTAACTATCTGTTTAAACATGGAAACTGTAAATAGCCCCCCACCCCAAGGACATTATTGCAGTTACGAATGTCATCTTACTGGACTGAACCTCAGACTGTCCTGTAACGTGGCTAGGAGAGCTGGGGTCTGTTTCAGTGACACATGTGCAATGCTACTGCTGGATATTAATAATGTATATGCAGTGTTGTATAGACCACCTGTCCTGCTGTCATTTAACCTCTCCAACATCAGATGAGTATCAGGAACACACATTTCTTGATCCTCACAGACCAGTACAGGCATGAAATGTGAGACTGGGTGGCACACTGCTGAGATGGAGTCTGTATGGAGCATGTATGCTCACCAAGTGTCGGGCAGTTTCTGTTGGTGCTTGGCTTTTCTCCAACAGTTCAGCTCTATTCAATTCAGTTTATGTTTATAGGGCCAACTGATAAGTTTCCTCAAGACGCTTTATATTCTCAAGCAAAGACTCCAAATTAGAGCAGAGAAAAACCCAACAATCATATGACCCCCTATGAGCAGCACTTTGGCGACAGTGGGAAGGGAAAAACTCCCTTTTAACAGGAAGAAACCTCCAGCAGAACCAGGGGAGGGGCGGAGCCATCTGCTGTGATTGGTTGGGGTGAGAGAAGGAAGACAGGATAAAGACATGCTGTGGAAGAGAGACAGAGGTTAATAACAGATATGATTCAATGCAGAGAGGTCTATAGAAGAAAGCAGTCCTACATATTTGTTTAATATGAAGGACATATCCTGGTCAAAAATGACTCCAAGGTTCCTCACAGTGTTATTAGACGACATGGTGATGCCATCCAGAGTAAGAGTCTGGCACATTCTTCTGGCTACATGTGCTCTTGTTTCCTCACCCTTTGAGATTTTCACTTGTTGATGCTGTTTTAATAATTTTACGTAGAAGTTTGAAGTCGTGTTGCCATAAAGTATTCAGCGAGCCTTTCAGGGCCTTAGGACTACACAAACTGCAGTCAGCAGGTGCAGACATGCTTTGCTTTGTGCGTCGTCAGAATGGAGGTTCAGGAGCACATGAGCCGAGCAGCTCAGCAGTGTCAGAGGGTCACAGAGCTGGAGGAACTGTTGGACAAGGTGAAGACCAGAGTCCAGGATCTGGAGGACCGCTACCTTAGCAAGGCAGTCCAGCAGCACAGCCACACACAGCAACTGCAGAAGGAAAAACTGGAAGCACACGTGGGTCGTTCAGCTTTTTATTTCACTGTCTTTGAATTTCCTGTTAACAAAAGGGCATTTACAAAGAGTCAAAACAAACGGCACAAGCACTCGAAGCTAGGGATGGGTATCGTTTAGGTTTTATC
>NW_005187589.1:254850-256758 GCF_000239375.1 Pundamilia nyererei
GCTCAGGAAAAAAAAGCACCGAAATAAAGCACCGAAATGTGCGCTGCTTTTCGGTCTGGTTACTACCGTTTATGTCAGAACCGGTGCCATCATGGCACCGGACACCGGTACCCATCCCTACTCGAAGCCACAGTTACTTCTTACAACTCGGCACCAAGTAAATTAAATTTCTTTTGGAAGTCTTAGTCATGCTGAACAGCTCTGTGCATGTAAAACACTGAAAAAACACTATAGTTCATATAAGCAGATGTCTCCAGGTGTCTGCTAAAGTTTACATGATGTGAACATATTATCTGTAATGAACAAAGTCACCAACGTTAACACTGAACCTTGAGCTGTTTCCCAAACATTTAACAGGCTACCCTGAACTCTTTAAGATGAGTGTAGGTGTTTATTTTCATCGACTGCATGTTTTCTTATAGAGCACACATTTAAACATTAATGTTATGTTTCATGTTTCAGTGGTTTGCAGTTTCCGTGTACTGGTAAAAGAAAAACCTTCTGCGTACTTTCAGAGACGGTGTGAGATTCTAGAGCAAAAGCTGTCGAAACAGAAAGAGGAGGCAACCCAGCTTCAGAGGAAACTCCATTTCATCACCAAAAAAGAAGAGCAGCGATTGGCTTTGCAGCGTCAAGCCTCCCAGCAGAGGTCTCCTGCAGATCAACAGTAAGATATTTGAAAACCTCACACACAAGATCATTGAACAGTGTGTAAAGTCTGTTCTAGACTGTCTAGGGTAGGCAGTCAGCCATACTGTTGTGCAGATCTGTAGAGGAGGGCTCATATCAAATAATACTACAACAATACCAAGTCAAAGTGAGCGTATCCACATCAGTCAAACATGGCATGTTGTAGCAGGGCCCGTGCTCAAAAGTCAGGCCTGTGTCCCAGATGTGCTCAGACATGCAGACGGGAACATGCTGTGAGTTTTTGGGGAAGTTTGACTGAGTCAGCGAGGCTTAATCTGACCTCAGATTGCCTCAAATTTGGCCTCATTCTACCCCTCTGAGTCAGAGCACCAGCAGAAGAACCTGGAGGAAACAGACCAATCTGACCCAAGGTCAGTGCACGTCACATTGTCAATGCGATGTCTCGAGAACAATGTGATGTAGGATTTTCAAATAGATACCATAGTTACATGTAATAAAAACAAATCAGAGACTAGTTTGAATCCTGGTGACCTCGACTTCAAGGTCAGGGGTCAGGTTTTCTGAAAATTCAGTGAATGCAATAACTTTAAAACAAGGCGATTCTGAACCTGTTAGGAGGCTGAGGGCTAGTACTGGCTGCTGCTAGCAGTTTCAGATCTCTCAAAAGATGTCTAGTTGGATTTGTATCTTTGCTCCGGCTGAGCCACTTAAGGACATATACAGACTGGTCCTGAAGCCAGTCCTTTGTTATCTCAGCTGTGGGCTTAGGGTTATTGTCGTTTTGGACGATAAACCTTTGCCCAGGTCTGAGCTTCAGAGCCATCTGGAGGCCACTGTGCTCATTAGGACCATCGGTGCTGCAGGGATTGTTCTGTAGTCTTTCCCAGATCTGTGCCTCGATACAGTCCTGTCTCTGCGGTCTGCAGACTGCTCTTTGGACTTCAGGACTTGTGCCCTGACATTCACTGTCAACTATAGGATCTTATATAGACAAGTGTGCTACTTCACAACATGTATCCAGTCAACTGAATTTACTACAGGTGGACTCCAAGTTGTAGAAACTAAAAGATGAGCAGTCTAAGGAGCTTGGAAAGAAAAGCTTCTGGACTTCTTTAAGTTTCTTGAAGGCAAGGCAAGGCAAATTTATTTGTATAGCACAATTCAACAACAAGGTGATTCAAAGTGCTTTACAGAGACATTAGAAACAAAAACAAATAAAAAGCAGGATTTAAAATTGATTAAAACAAGCAAACAAAC
>NW_005187589.1:258046-263633 GCF_000239375.1 Pundamilia nyererei
GTATTTCCTGTTTTCTACGTATGTTTTGAACCAGTTTAGTACAGTTCCTGAAAGACCTGCCCAGTTCTCCAGTCGTTTGAGTAATATGTTGTGGTCAACAGTATCAAATGCTGCACTGAGATCCAGTAAAACTAAGACTGACATTTTTCCACTGTCTGTATTCAGACATATGTGTTTCACCTCTCATCTGAGAAGCTTCTTCAGTTCTAAGAGCAACTGGTGTAATAAAATCTGGGACTCTCCACTTCCTCCTCTTAGAACTGAAGAAACTTCTCAGATGAAACACCTTCAAAGTAGGGCTGGGCGATATGGCCTAAAATCCATATCGCGATATAATTTGAAGCATGTGCGGTAACGATATATATCAGGATATATTCTTTTCTTCTGTATAACGTATTTTTCACACTATAAGGACTTAAAATCCTTTAATTTTCTCAAAAATCGAGAGTGTGCCTCATGTATGATTTCTGGTTGTGCTTACTGACCTCGAACCGATTTTGGCAGAAATCTGTTAAAAAATGTTTTAGTACAACTTTGGTAAGCTGCACTGCTGGATGGATCGTCAGAGCATTACGGCTGCCGTAGTGAGGAGCTTCGCGACGTAATCTGGGTCCAAAACTCCGTCAGTTCAGGTCCCAAAGTTAAACGAACACTGAGAGTTAAACTGTCTAAATTATTTCATCTTTAATTAAATCATCAGCGTTGCTGCTTTACCAGGTGTAACAATTAAGTTTAACATCCATGAAAACAGAATTTATTAAATTTAACGGAGTTAGAAGTTAACAGGAAGTTAGCTCGCTAGTTTCCACCTAAACATTTCATACCATGTTCTGACTGAGATTTTTTTTAACTAATTCAAACGTACAGCTCTGCTGTCACTTCCAACATAAATGAAGACAGAAAACTAAACAACAGTGGGGTTTGCAGGGTTACTGGAGTTGGACTAGCTGGTATATAATGTTGTGCTACGTGACTGCTAGCGACACAGCTATGTTAGCATAACATTAGCACAGTGAAGCTGGAGGATGAAGCCAACTTTTTTTCCACACGATAAACGTTAACGTGAGGGATTCTGGTGGTCAGGGAATTTGACCCCTGTTCCTGAAATTAAACAGAATTTCTGTATCCAGGAGTTCATCTCATTTCTCATTCGCAGAGCCAACTTCCTGTGGAGCTCGCCAAAACAAGACGGCACAGCTGAGATTAGCGAGCTCATCAGTGACCCAGCCAAGGAAGCCCGGCTGTGTGTCTACTATCATCATGTAAGTGTGACTTGATGTGGTCTCGGGCACGTACTGCTTTGAGCCTTTTTTCCTGACATAACAGAAATATTTCTTCTTTTTTTTCCTGAAATTTCAGCTGTTGAATGAGATCAGTGCAGTTGTAACTGATCATAAAGGTCCTCTGAGAGTGCACAGACCGGACTTCCAGGATGTCCTGTCTACACTGAAAGTGTGGGCAGAGCAGCTCGATCTGCTGAAGGTAAACACCAACAACCTGCCAAACTATCTCGAGCCCTCGGTTAGGTATGTGACGTTTGCTTTGAAGATGAACTTCCTGTGCATGCGTGCTTGTACGTAGGGTCTTCAGTGCAGTTTAAAAGAACTGTCTGTCAGACTAATGCCCTTACAACCATGCGATGGTGGTTATAACACTGACGAAGCAGCAGAGGTTGGAGACATGTTGCTGCTTGTAGACGCCATGCTGGAAAATGCCTCGGCTGATGATAAGGTACAAGTTTGTTACTCTTGTTTGTACTACTTTATCAGGCTGTTGTGTAAATGACACTGCAGGGCGCGGTGGCTCACATGTCTGAGCGTATACTTCAGAGAAGCCTGCTTATTGCAGCGTTTTCTTTCCTTGTTAGGTCCTCAGAAGCCCCACTCGACACACTCTGGAGTCCATGGTGTCTCATTTTCAGAAGCTGTTTGACGTCACCTCTCTGAGAGGAGTGTACCCCCGTATGAATGAGGTCTACACTAAACTGGGAGAGATGACCAATGCCATGAGGAACCTTCGAGATATCCTTGATCTGGGTGACTTACACACAGTGCCTAGTTATGGATGTTATTTATGCAGTATGACAGTCTGGGCTTCTATCAGCATCTCCTGGACACATTTTCCTTTGTTTGGATTGAAACCCTGAAGTTAAAAGTAACTAAGAGTCATTAAAATAAGCAAACTCACTCCTGGAGGCAGAGTAGACCTGTACGAGGAGGTACTAGTGCTAATGCCATCCATCCATTCGCTTCCGCTTCTCCTTTTCAGGGATAGCTGTCATAGGGCGAGAGGCGGGGTACACCCTGCCTCTCGCCAGTCTGTCGCAGGGCCAACACACAGGGACAGACAACCATTCACACTCACACCTAGTTTGTGAATAATTTGGATTATCCAATTAACCTATCCCCACAAGCTGCATGTCTTTGGACGGTGGGAGGAAGCCGGAGTACCCGGAGGGAACCCACGCAGACACGGGGAGAACATGCAAACTCCACACAGAAAGACCCCGGCCTGATGGTGGAATTGAACTCAGGACCTTCTTGCTGTGCGGCAACAGTGCTAACCACTGTGCCACCGTGCTAATGTCCTCATGATGATCCATTGTTTGACTGTATAAACATGTGGATGTGAACTGCTCGTTCTTCACATCCAAGATATGCCAAAGTACTGCACAGTAGTGCTTAATTAAAACTCTTGGCAGACACACTGTCCAGAGTAAACTGAAAACAATGAGTGTTTGGAACATAAGAGCAGTGACTGTAGAGGCCTGGACCTGCCGAACACTGCTACTCCCTGCAGGTAGCATCACCTACACTTATCTCCTAATGCACGCCTTGGCCACTAGATGGGGCCGACTGACAAAAATGAATATTTGTATAACTGCATCGTCATCTTTGTTTTTGTGCGGTTAGATTAGTGTCATGTCTCCACTGGCTGTGACTCTTTGTTCTCGATTACTAACAAGCATCTTCCTCCTGACCTTGACCACAGCAGTAGCTTTCATAACGGCTTCTTTTTCATGCTGCTTCCATAATCAGGAGAGTCTTCCATATTACACTGAGTGGATTACTGTCCATCAGCATCATTCAGCATGAGACTAACAGGGCTGTCTGTGGTTTTGTCAGACGGTGGTGTTTCTCCTGCTGAAGTTGTGAAACATGTGTCCAGACTGGTGTCCTCCATTGAAAGCATGGCGAGGTTCCCTGAGCTGCTGGGAGACATTGATATTGACAGGTTTGCATTTCTGACACATGAGTTGGACTACCAGGTGGCAGCTGCTCAGGCCTGCTTCAATCTTTGCTCCTGTTTTTCAGCATCATCATGAAGGTGAAACAGCACGAGGAGTTCTTCCCTGCGTTCCATGCCCTGGTTACAGGAATCTTACAGACTCTAGGTAAATTCAACCAACTCTATTTATTTTATTTACAAATGACTTCTTGGTAGAAATAAATCCAGGACTCTCATCCAATATTACTGAGGAAACATGAAGATGAACAGATCGTGGTGCTTCCAGGAGCTCGCAGTCAGAATCATTGTGGTGTTGGGTGCCTTCCGAGCACTGACTCGTTGTGAACTGCTCGTTGTCATGTGATTTTAAGACGATCCTGGGCTGGGATTGGCCGAGCTGACTTTAAGCCTGAGATTTCTACTGCTGCTCTTCCCTCTGTGTGTTACAGGAGTGAGCCACCTAGACGACATCCTGCCAGCTCTGAAGGCTTTGACAGAAACAGCACAGTGACCTGATCAGCTTTTTGTTTTTAGTCAAACCTCTATTTTATAAGCTGCCTGAAAGCATGGCTGATGCTGTTTTCACCTCTGTGTGGATGATGCCAGCAGATTTGTACACTTTTGATACTTACCATTGTAAACCTGGCAGGAGTAGATGAGTTAAAGGCACGATGTGATGGTGGAGGTGCCGTAGGAGGTGTGGTCTCTGAAAATCACGTCAGTACTGTCAGCACTTGTGTTTGACATGTGTACATAGCTGTAACAAAAGCAGGCCCCAAACATGGGAGGAATAAAGCATTTGTCAGTTACTAGCAGTTTGATGTCTGTGGCGTCTTCATTTGGTTTGGTGAGCGCAGCGTCCACACACGTCTCATAGATTTATACTCCCAAGCACTAAGAAGCAAAACTGTTCAGCTGCAAACGGACGAACGCCTCACATGGAGCTGGTTAGCATACCGTGTTACTGAGGGAAGCACAAACTGTTGCACTTTAACACTTATTGTGTTTTTCACTGATAACGTCTCGGTCAGTAGGTTTAACTGGACACTGTTTGCTGGTTTACCATCAGAATGGTTTTATTTGGTGGCAGCAGCAACGTGTAGCTGAATCATGGTTAATCACGGACAATAACCATATCCAACTTCTTAATAGCGCTGAGCTGGGCTGCATTGGTGCATCATATCTTTATTCTCTTTCTTAAATAGATAACTATCATATCTGACATCATATCTCACAGTACAATAATATTGAACGGGTTGCATTGTTGTACTTTGTCATGTTTCTCAGGTCTTTGTCTGAATTTCTTATGAACATTACTTGTCATGTTCTCATGTTGTTGCTAAGGATTGTCTTATTGCACTGGAGTCACACTGGGTTAAATATGTACACTTGGGTTTTAAGGGGTATTTATTATTTTCTTCATTATTTTATTTACGGGTTGTACGGAAGCCCCAAACGCAATTTCATTGTTCTCTGACAATGAAAATAAATACTTAAATAAATAAATAAAATAAATCCTAATCAGAATATGATCAAACTCATGAATGAGAAATGTAGTCTGAGTGATGGAAAGGATTTGTAGGCCTGACCTTTTGACCCTGACTCCCAGGAGCATTGTTATCACTGCTGTGAGAGCGCAGCAGGTAGTGTGTTATATGTGAGAAGCCCCGACTTTACCATGTACGACTGAAAAGCGGATTTTAGATTATGTTGTGATTGATGAGTCGTGAAGAGAAAAGGTAACCCTGTGAAACTAAGAGAAGATGTTGTGTCATATTCATGTGCGACTGATTCAAGAAGAAATCATGTTGAAGTAAACTAATGATGAACTCTGAGTCGTTCTACAATAAAATTAATTCCAGTAAGGAAGACTCAAACCTTTGGAGTAATCAATGATAGAGGGACAGTTTTATTAGCCGTACACCTGAACAGTTTCCCAGGAAACAAACTGGATTTCTGCAGTTTTGAATGTTGAACAGTCTCTTTATTCGTTTGAATGTTTGTGGATACAATGGAGACTCTAAGAACAAGATATTACTGGAGATGTTATTGGAGATCTAAAAGCAAAATACCCAGATGACTTCACATTAGCTGGTGTTAGTTGTGGCCCTGATGAATGGTGTGGTAGTCTCCTATTTATACCATGAACACAATCCAAAGATTCTTTTAATACGCATCTCAGGACAACTGTTGCTGTGATTTGGTGCTACATAAGTAACATTGAATAATAATAATGTAATTGGTGTATGGACACATTTAACCCCATAATAAGCTGGTTTTCATGGATCAGACCCAAATGAGCAGCTCCCTCTGCAGCTGGATCCTTAGCTTCCTGTCTGACAGACGCCAAGTGGTCAGA
>NW_005187589.1:264781-270422 GCF_000239375.1 Pundamilia nyererei
CCAGTGTGCCTGCACATGTGATGTGACAATAAAAGTGATTTGATTTGATTTGATGAAATTGTTGATCAAGAATTAGTTTTTGGTTTGTTACCCAAGATATTTGTTAAATGTGTCGCAAGCCAACATCTCTGCAGCTGCCATTCATCTGAATCAGAGCACTTTAACTAAAAGTAAGACAAAGTATGGAGAGAAAAGCGGGAGCAACTGAAACAGGCTGCATGCCGGTTGACGCATGCGCACTCCTTAATATAAAAATTATTGATCATTGTGGCGTCACTATTACTTTCAAACCTGGAACAGAACTAACTCTGACACAAATGGTGGAAATTTAACGCATAAAGTTTAAATGATGGTGGAAAAAAATCCTGTTCAGGTAATGAAAAGGTCAACTTGTTTATTTATATTTACAAAGTCAGAGAATCCCAGAAGACAAACAGATTTTCAATTCAACTTTATTTATACAGCACCAAATCACAACAGCAGTCGTCTCAGGCGCTTTGTAAGGCAGACCCTACAATAATACATACATGACTGAAGGTGATTTAAAAACAGTTCCTACTTCATCGAATTACAAAAAAGGAGAATGAACAAATGTGACGGTAAAATTATGAGCAGCCATAAAGAAAATGTAAATGTTATCAGAATATTTTCATAGCTACTCTCAGGTATTGTTTTTAGAAAAGGTTAAACTGGTTATTTGTCTAACCTGACTTTTTAAAAATTAACTTGACTCAGTTACGAGGAAAACGGCTCTGAGAAAATCACCAGGACAAGAACGCTTCAGCATTTTGCGCAGATATCAGAGGTAAAAACAATAAAACAATGTATACAGTGAAGCGAGAGATAATTAGTTTAAAAGTATCCAACGGAACTATTAACATGATACACCAAATTACTATTTCACTTAAAATAATAACATCTCCCTCGAAAAAGCTTTATAGTAAAGTCGTTAGAAACAGGAGGTTAGACTGTAATACATGCTGTGAGTGCGGCACAGACATCCATCAGTTCTGGTTTAGTCCCAGGATCCTGTCCAGTAAACACTGGGTGGGGTCCAGTTGGACTCCTGCGGGTATTACTGCCTTGAAAAAAGGCTCTGCAAGAGATTTTCTTCTCAAACTGAGCGATAATATTTTCCTAATGTGGCTTTAACACTCCGTCGTGGGTTTTTACGCACACAGGTACACGTGTAAATAAAAAGTCTGCGAGTATTTTAGTTTTATAAGCGCTGCCTGTTTCAAAGAAAAATGGTGCTTTGGCGCAATCGGTACCTAACAAGTAGAAGTCCAGTGAATCACAGCTGTGAGTAGTTTCAGTGGATGCGTTACAGGCAGCCCGCGGAACAAGAAGTGAGGAGAAACACCTGGTTCAGGTTACGGAAATAACAGCCAAGTCAGAGTTCCGCATAATTTCAACACTGAAAGAATTTGACAGGACAAAGTGTCCTCGGTGTGTTTGTACAGAGGACAGCAGCTGGAAGGCCATGGGAAACTGGGAAAGCTTCAGACGAGACGACAGGGAGTCCAGAAAGGAGCCGGTTGGAAAAGAGCCCAACGTACCAGAAATTACAGTGGCTGAAGCGTCGCCGCTCGCTCCAGAGACATCTTTCTTTAGCGTACCCGGGCCTGCACACACCGGTAGGACGGGGCAGGTACTTACTGCTGCTGAGCAGCAGGCTGAGTCACAGGAAAGCCTGAGCGCAGCAGAGGTGCTTAGTGTGACCATGTGCAGAAAGTCTGCAGAGTCCCAGCACAGGTCTCCCTTTGGCCCGCCGGAGTCACAGGAGGAGGAGCGCGTAGATACGCACAGTTTGTC
Organism: Pundamilia nyererei; assembly: GCF_000239375.1. NCBI lineage: Eukaryota > Metazoa > Chordata > Actinopteri > Cichliformes > Cichlidae > Pundamilia > Pundamilia nyererei. Next base: position 266,597 of record NW_005187589.1, read on the forward strand.
TGGAAGTGACGATAACAGCACCCCGAGAGGGAGTCGCAAGCATTTCATAGAGGTCATGATGAACAGCTCCCCAGGGATTCGGCGCTCTTTTTACCTGTCCCCCAGGGCTGAAGCTGACTCCACCTCTATGGTTTCCTCCACCCTGGATGAAGACAGGACAGCTGTAGCCTTGGAGCCTATGGAGCACGAGTGGATGATGTGCGCTTCAGACGGGCAGTGGAGCAGCTTGCATCGCCTCCTCACCGCAGAACCCAGCCTCATCCTGAAGAAGGATTTTGTGACTGGCTTCACCTGCCTGCACTGGGCCGCCAAGCACGGCAAGCCTGAGCTCATAGCCATGATTATTAATTTTGCCAAGCTGCACAACATTTCTGTTAGTATTGATATTCGATCCAGCACCGGCTACACACCTCTGCACATCGCCGCCATGCACGGTCACGTGGAGGTGGTCAAGCTTCTGGTTAGAACCTACAATGCAGATGTGGAGATCAGAGACTATAGTGGGAGGAAGGCCTGCCAGTACCTCACCGACAACGTGAGCGTGGAGATACGGAGCATCGCTGGAGGCTGTGAGTGCTCGGCAGGTGAGAACTCTCATCCCAGGGACGGAAGACGCTGGAGGATCTCTAACATGAAGCCCCTCAGCCAGCTGAACTCCAACGATTGTGCTTCTGGGGACAGTGAGGGCCAACCCAGGGAAATGTCCCTCTGGAGGAAGTCCTCACTGAGCAGGATGAAGCCCAAACTGCAGAAGCTTCGTGACAGGACATCCCAGATCGTCCACAGCACTTCATTCAAAGATAAAGAGCAACAGGGAGGGTCAAAGAGAGCCTCTAGATCCAGAGCCAGGAGCCACTTCTTTGGGTCAGATCAGTACTGACACAGGATGTGGTGGAGCACTACGTATATCTCCCAGCTTATTTTCATCCATCGTTATTGCAAACGACCTTTCAGTGCAGTGTCTGCTTGACTTGACTGAACATCATGTTGATTCAATGGGAACGTGAAAAACATGCTTTACTAGCTTTGGATTATCAGACAGGAACTTCTCCGTGTGGTGAATATATGAAGCAGCTTTCATGGTTACTGTGGCCCGCTGAAGGCTGTGGGGTCAGTGGAGGTGGACATGAGCGACTGTCCTTTTAACAGCTTTTCTCTCCTTTTAGTTTTCTTTATGAAATCAACTAAGGGAACAGTAATGATCAGCTCCATGATGTACAACAAACGCACACTGTGTGTTCACAACAGTAACTCCCATTAGCCTTCAAATCAGATCACAGACGGTGAGACTCCCTCTGCAGGCCAAGCTGGGTATTTTTATCCATCCACAGCTGACACTAAAGCCCGTGGACCTTAAGCCAGTAATCCGCCTGCAGTGATCCAGATTACTGTGTCACGAGGCTGTGAGGGAGTGTAAGGTGACAGAGAAGCTCTGGCAAAGTGTGAGCACTTTGTGTGACCGCTGAGCACCGAGTGCACGTCACGTGGTGCGTTTGGTTTACTGTATGTGAGGACAGCAGTGCTGAGGTGGAGGCACAGCAAAGCGGAACAGAGGCTGACGAGCCACGCATGTACTAAACGCCCTGCTTCACCTTCTACTCACACCCGGCATCTCATTTCTGGGAAAACCTTCTCCCTGATGTTGTGTGGATGTATAGAAGTTTTGTTTCTCATCAGTGTGTAAAGAAGCACTTCTTCTCTTAGCTGCACGTTTAATCGTTAACAGCTTGCACTTCAGCATTTATTTTTGCACGTTTACCTGGTTTAATGACACTATTTGAATGTTTGTTTTACTTATTAAATAAAACATCTGATTTAACTCTTGTTTCAGCTCAGCTTGGGTTTCCTGGTCTGAGGAAATATTCGGCTGTCCGTCTTTGTAATGTTGCCAAATCCGTTAAAGCAAACTGCTGCTTCAGTAGAGATGCAGATTTTTACAAAAGCCCAGTGAGTGACTTTGATTTAGACCTTTCTAAAAACTCTTCCCTAAAAGAGTACATGCAAGAAAAAGTACTTACAACAGTACTAAGCTACAGAGTAACAACACCAATCCTTGATAGACCGAGACGTGACTTTTATTTACCATTTCAGAGATCAAATAACAGCACAGACAGCAGAAACATGGCTACATTGGTCCAAAGTGCGTAAACAGAGCAGAATGTCCATACAGTGTCCACAGGGTGGCGCTGTGAGCCTGTGACAGCGTCTGAGAGTTAACATGTAGGAGACGAGTTCATTACAGCAAACCAGACTAAAGCAGCAGTGATCATTAGTTTTACTAACACTGACAGGTTCATGTTTCTTTTATGGAGTCACATTCATGAAGCATTACAGTTACACTAAGTGGTCCCGTCTGTGGGTGAAGCCAACTCCACCCATTTACAGCCCGAGTTAAAGGGACTGCTCTCAGCTCCAAGTCTGACTGTACTCACCTACTCTCCAGTAAAACACATCAGTGTAGTACTTTATTGTGTACCTTTACTATTTAGAGGTCACCACAGCAGATCGTCCTAACCTGTCACTATCACCTGGCTCCCACCCTCCTTCACTGCATCCATGAACTTCCTCTTTGACCCTGGCAGCTGTGTTTGTCCAGCATATGCACGTCTCACCTCTAACGTTGTCCCAGCCTGAGCAGACAATATTCATTTACACTGCCATCCATCTTGCTCACTGCCAATGAAAATCACAGCGTACTGAACTCTGCCAGCTCCACCTCCAGCTCCACCTCCAGCTCCACCTCCAGCTCCACCTCCAGCTCCAGCTCCACCTCCAGCTCCACCTCCAGCTCCACCTCCAGCTCCACCTCCAGCTCCAGTCATTTCAGCGCCTTAAAGTGAGTGTTGTTGTGATTTGGTGCTAGATAAATAAAACTGATAAAGCATACATCACTCCTGAGGCACGCTTTGCTCCTTTAGCAGCAACATCATAGCACACAGTGAAATATAAAGTGAAGAATAAATCAGAAGTCATTTACAGGCATGAACAGGTAAAGCTACGGCACGAAGGCTTCATGTGAGCTCAGACCTTTCTACGTCTGTCTTTGTGTGGAATATTAATCATATTAAGGTGTGGTTTAAAAACAGGCACATGTGATGTCTGGTACATATGATGGGCCATGAGCTCGGGTCTACCACAGGCCGTGGATGTAATTGCTCCTTTGGTATAGTTATCTTTTTTGTCAGGTAAAGTTCAAATACAGGTGGTTAAAATCATAACACAATGAACACGTCCATATGAGTAAAAGTTATATATGAAATCAAGCATATTGTTGCAAAACTTTGAAATGTTTGGCTTCTGAAACATTGTTAGATAAGATTGTCCCAGTGAGGACTGAGGATGCAGAAGTATCCAGCCTTAAGGTCAGCTGGTGGGTCAGGCCTCCTGCAGACCCACCAGCTGGCAGCTCTTTTTCCACAGCTTGGCCTGTAGTTCAGAGTCGTAGGAAACACCCGCAGACTGCGTCTTCTGGCCGTTGTACAGGTAACAGCTACCCACCCCCTCCATCTCAGAAGCAGCTGCAGCATAGACGGCTGTAGAGGCTCCCTCTGCTGGAGTCTGAGCAAAGCACAGAACAACAACAGCTTCAAAGCCTCGTAACATCTCCAAAAGTGAGTGTTTCCTCTCATAAAGATGCTTTAGAATACTTCAGCTGCAGCATGTCTGATTTCTGTGCCTGTCAGTGAACACATCATGTCATCATAACAGCATCACACAAAGTTTCACAACCATGTGGTTCAAACTGAACTGAAGGTTTAGTGCAGAACATCAGCCACACACACAGCTGCTGACCAGCAGCTTACACCTGCAGAGAGAGACAGAGAGA
>NW_005187589.1:275907-280104 GCF_000239375.1 Pundamilia nyererei
TGTGTGAGAGAGTGAGAGCGTGTGTGAGAGAGTGAGAGCGTGTGTGAGAGAGTGAGAGCGTGTGTGAGAGAGTGAGAGCGTGTGTGAGAGAGTGATGATGAATATCAATGGACAACTCACTATTTATGACAGAGGATCACTCACTCACTCACTCACTCACTCACTCACTCCAGCATGACCGTACACCAGGTCTTTATATGCATCATTATCAGTATCGGAGATAAGAATTCACGTCCACGTCCTCATTTTGCGGTTTGGGGAAGGCCTCGAAGGGGACTGGTGACGGCTCCTGGGCCTGGCAGATCCCCGTGTACTAAATAGAAAGGAAGAAGTTAAAGATTTGAGAACAAGGAGGGAGGGTGGGCACGTAAAGGAGAATGAACAGCTTGCAGAACTGGGGGAACCTCTGTAGATGACAGCTGGAAGGTTTGGAGGCCTGCTCCTGAAATTCCCAAACATAATCTCCAAAACATGAACAAAGAGTAATAATAACGGAGGAAAACCTTCCAGCTGAAGACGATGAATAACTTGGTCCTCACCCTGAACAATATCTTGGCTACTGGCTTCTTGAGCAGCTGCACCAGAGTCCACAGGTTATCGTACAGCGCCGTGTCCACCATTCCCGGGTCCACAGCATTCACAGTCACAGAGCAGCTGCTGGCAGTCAGCTGCTCCTGCAGGTAGTAGGTGAACAGGACCAGACCCAGTTTGCTTTGGGAGTAAGCACCATGGGAACTGTACTGGATCCTGGGAAGAAGAGGGTGAAGGGAGAATCAGAGTTAACCTGGCTTTTTTTTTTATATCCCAAACTTCCCCAGAGTACTGCAGCCGGTACAGAGCTGAGAGCAGCTTTCTCAGCATCCAGGTCAGTGCTGCGTTCATGAAAACTCCGACATCCTATTATCACTCTCGTTATCTCGGGGTGAGAACATGCACTCTTCCCAACTAGAACACAAACCAACAATTCCTGTGAACAAAAACCTTAAATGTCTGAAATTCAACAGTTTTCTAAAAGGCATCGTTGCTGTGAGAGTGCTGCTCTCAGTCCTGTCTACATGTTCACACATCATCCCAGCCCATTATGTAACATACATCACAACCATGGAAACATTTAACACCATAAAAACACTTCAAAGAGTGTGTTGGAAATCATTTTTTTAACTTCTCCAGATTCTATAAAACAGTCCATAGACTGTTATGGTTTTAAATGCAGCCTTCAGCTCATAACCCTCCTTTGTCTCTGTCTGTGAACCTTATTTTGTTTCCTGTCCATTATTTGACCACATCCACGAGTTTGTGTGCTCCACATATTCAGCTTATCTAGTGTGCCTGTGTGCATTACCCCGTATCCTCACACAGTAATCCAACTAAGACAAAACCTTTGAACACATGTGCCTCGTTTTTCCTACTCAGGAGCAGTAAGAGATGCTCCAACAGGCCCGCCGCTCTGTAGGCATGCTAAGAATACATGCTGGCTGAAATCAGGAAGCACAGTCTTCAGATGTGTCTGATTAAAGTCTGCAGCTACGCTGTGACCTGCAGCAGGATGTACCTTCTGTAGTTTGTTTTTAGTGGTGTGCAGGAGCGCTAACAGTGCTAACGCTGGGATCTAGGGGACTGAAGATGACAAAGTGTTCCAGTTTAAACATGACAGTGAAGTTGCAGATTTCCTGTGTGATTATTATAAAATGTAATCACTCAAACGTTTTGTATTCTTTCAGACTCAGAGGGTTTCACACCCACTGATTGATCTTCTCACCTCCTGTTTAAGTCCTCCATGTCTATGACTCCTGCGTAATGTGTAGCAGAGGACATGTTGATGATTCTAGAGCAGCAGCCCGGTTTTCCTGACCTCTTCAGCAGATCAAGCAACAAGTTGGTCAGCAGGAAGTGGCTCAGGTAATTGAGGCCCAAGTGGTACTCAAAGCCATCCTCTGTCTGTCTGTCAGGAACCATCATGGTCCCAGCTACGTGAAAGGAACAAGTTTAATATGTAGTAAACCGGTGTGTGACTTTGCAAAGACCATCATCAGTGTGCGTTTGTATAGCCTACCGTTATTAACCAGGACATGGAGGGGTAGACCTCTGTCTCTGAACAACCGCACAAAGTGTCGCACAGATTTCAGTGATGTCATGTCCACGAAGACAAACTCAGCTGCAGTAAGAAAAGAACAGCACTGAATCCTGACTGTCATCAGGTAACAGCAGTCAGTAGCTGCAGTGCATGTGACCTCTCGAGGTCACTGTGCACGCCACATCATACGCCCCACCATCAATAGGCAGAAATGATTGAGTTTGTCTCCCAGAAGTCCCTAAAGGTAGCAAACATCTCAACAAGTGAGGACAGTATGGAACATGTACGACGAAGGGCTTTATACTAGTAAGCATTAGCACACATGCTCATTTCTTTACGTGTCGTTACACAGCAGGAGATGCTGGTTTGTCAGGATTTACATTTTGCATTCTGAGGGGAGGTCATGTCCGAGGTCAAACTGGTTTTAACACCCTCAATGTTGCCATGGTAATGGAGAAGAAAATGTGACATCCCTGGTTCATAACACCGATTATTTACTGTTAAAGTATCATTTTTAGGAAGAAATCAGGATTATTGTCATTGACATTATTTTAGATTATCACTTATACGTTTTGCTACAGGCTGGGATGACTGATACTCACCATGTGTAGGGATAAAAGGTGTGTTTTTCTGCACTGTATTTTTTGAGTTTCCAGTTAGGCTGGACTACACTAACAGTTTATTTTAACTTATTTAAGCCTGTGCCTGGGTCTACAGTCGGCTTTCATTTGCTCTCTGTGTCAACTCAGATGTGATCCTGTTATTTAGCTTTTCAGAGAGCAAGTATCACAGCTGACATTATTTCATATATGTATTTATGATGTAAAGCATTGCCATGGTATAACATTTTTATCTGAAATTTGAGCTTTTATTTTGGAAGACCCACTTCCTGTTTCATAGACAATACTGAATGAGAGCTTCCGTGTTACTGGACTTACCGGTTCCTTCGGTCCCTTCTTCGTGAATCTTCCTAACAGCTGCTGCACCTTCTTCTCTCTCATTCCCAGCTGGAGATGATGAAGATCAAAGAGAGGCTTGGTGGGCAGATATCCAGCAGCTGATCCACTCAATGCTACAGCCTACACTCGCTAACAAAACCTTTGGTACGACTGATACTAATGAACAAAACACTGGAGAAAAAGCCAATCACAACGCGTCTATCAACAGGGGAAGGTAATATTCTGGTATTTTAGTCCGTCGTCATCAGGATGATGGAGGTAATGAAAAAATAATCTAGAGCAGGGTTGTCAAACATGACGCCCAGGGGCCAGAATCGGCCTGCCAAAGACTCCGATGGGGCCCACTGGATGGTTTTGGAATATGTTTAGGAAGTTATAGATTTTGGACTTTTAGCTGTATTTTCATGGGTTTTACAGCTTTTCCTGCTGATGAACACCAGTACCATGACCATTCATAGTACACCACAGTAATTAGATAAACAATAATTAAAAGACAGAAGAATTCATGTGGATTACTCTCCTGGGCGATGAGACACCAGAACTTTCTATAATTTTACACATTTATTTGTGAAACAGATTTCTTTCAATCACTACAGCAGCATCTTGTAGTAAAAATGAGACGCACTGTTGAAATTGGACTTAATGGGATTAAAGGTGTAGTTTAGCGTATTTACGCTGACTGAAACGAGGGCATCACTGATTCGGCCCACTTAAGATCAAAATGCTGTACGTGGCCTGCAATATAAAATGAGTTTGACATCCCTGCTCCAGAGTTAGGGTTTGCAAAGTTTGTATGTTAATGTCTTTTCAGAAAGAATTTATTGTTGGAATTCTCATTTTGTAACAATCTTTAATCAGTAGTAAGGTGGCATGCATTGACACCAGGAACGTTTAGTTAGCCCTATTGTGCTAGAAAAGTTAAAGATTTTAAATCCAAGTAAAGCGCTCAGTTGGTCCTGCATGAACTGTAGATTCATTCTACAGGGTGGCCATTTATAAGGATACTCTGTAACAACATGGGAATGGTTGGTGATATTAAAGTCTTGTTTGTGGCACATTAGTATATGTGAGGGGGCAAACTCCTCAAGATGGGCGGTGACCATGGTGGCCATTTAGAAGTCGGCCATCTTGGATACAACTTTTGTTTTTCCAATAGGAAGAGGG
>NW_005187589.1:281010-292068 GCF_000239375.1 Pundamilia nyererei
CTGTTTGGTCTCTCCTATGTAGAGGTCTGAGCATTCCTCGCTGCACTGTACAGCATACACCACATTGTTAAGTCTGTGTTTTGGAGTTTTTCACCTGAAAGACAAAACTCCAAAACACAGACTTAACAATGTGATGTATGCTGTACCTCCACTTGAGGAGTTTGCCCCCTCACATATACTAATGTGCCACAAACAGGACTTTAATATCACCAACCATTCCCATGTTATTACGGTGTATCCATATAATTGTCCCACCCTGTAGATCACTTCATTTTCATTAACACATTTAGCTGGCCTGTGGGCTACACTTTGAGAACCTAGGATCTACTGCCAGTGCAGATATGAAGCATTCAGCTCCATATATGGAAAGATTCCAGTGCTGTTGTGTGCAAGTCATTCAATAAATGAATATAAAAAGGTCAAAAAGTTCATATTAAACACAGCTGCTGTTTAGTTCCATAGACAACATACAAAATATTTATAGCTCAAGTGGGCAGTAGGTTCCTTTTTACATAGTTGTGCACACAGTTTTTGAGACCAGAGTCCCAGCCTGCGGGACATCTGAAACAATGCAACTTTAAGGCACTGCCACAACTAAGAAAAAGTATAGAAAGGGGAACTGACTGAGTGAAGGCATGTGATCGGACATTAGCCTACCTATGATAACATGCATGCCAAGGCTTGCCAGGTGTCTTGCTGTTTCAAAACCAATTCCTCTGGTACCCCCAGTCACAATGGCAACCCTTCCATTTTGCTTGGGTAAGACTGTGTAGGAGGAGAGAGGGGACCACATAAGAACATTGCACAATCTTTCATTTAAACTCTGGCGAGGTTCAGTAACGATGAGGTTTAAGACAATGCTGGGACAAAAGTCTTCCGTGACTGATCTATTAACAGTCATCTGTAAATATGCAGCAGCAACACAGCATTCGAAGAATCAACAGAACAGAATTACAGTGAGTGCAGATAAGTCTATACACACTTTTGTAAGTCAGGTGATTTACAAGAAGCTTTTTCTATGGTTACTCAGCTGGTTTTGTATAGAACTTAGAAACATATCTGAAATTAATTATAAATGCAATGACATGTCATTCTACTTGACTGCCACTGGGAAATACAATGACCAATTACCCAGGCCAGTGACTGACATTTTTTAATAGTGTAATGAAGAGCATGACATGTGGATTTCTTAGATCAATTTTCACAGAACCTTTCTTGTAGCGCTCTTTAAGAAATAAATACCAGTTACTCTGCTTTGTTTTGCTTGTAACCCAGGAAAACAGCAGGAATATATGAAACCTATGAAATACACCGCTCCAGAACAGACTGGTGAAATCCGTTTGTATGACTGCATTGCATTTTCAAATATTGAACATTGTTCCCATGCAAAGTGAAGACATCAAGCAGCCAGACAAGCAAAACCTTTACTCACATTTATTATCAGTCAGTTCTGCAATATGTGGACAAGTATTTACAAAGTACATAGCCTGAATGACACTTGAGGGGACAAAAGGACAACTAAACATCAGAGTATACTAGGAAGTCACAACAACTGATCGGTGAGGTAAGATGCGCCCAACTACTATCAAAGGTTTCTGCAAGTCTGCCGAGGCATTCGTCCCCCAACATACAAACCGGAAGATTTTCACATGGTTAATGAGTTTAAAATATTCTATTTTAATCTGTACCATGATCTTCTCCTAACCATTGCAATGTAGTTTTGGTACATAAATCTCAACAGCAACTGAAAATTAAATTTAACAGCAAATAAAACATTGTTGTTGTTTCAGACTGTCTAAACTGATCGCCCTAGTGGTATTTCTTAAGAGATATTTATGAACCAATAATTCACCTAGCAGTAAATTACACGTTTCCTTATCACATAATATCATGTTTAAATGTATGAAGTTTAAAGAGATATAATTAATCATTCCAACATTGGCTTGTGGTACATGCATTGTCACTTCACTGGTGGGAAAGGAGTCTGATCCTAAGCAAGCGAGTGACGGCGACTAGATAGTTAGGCTCACCTCAGTGCACAGCTTGGGCACTGGAACCAGTTTCCTGGCCTGTACTCTGTTCCACTCTATACTTACTCTAAACGAAAAGAGGATGGCAGAGTGTGCTTGTAGCCCTTACTGTGGAATTTCCATGCCCACATGGGCAGCAAATGTTTTACCTGGAGAGGTGTGTTTGTGCACTACGCTCCCCCACCAAGATGTGTACAGGTGAGACCATCAAGCAAGACTTTGGGAATGGCCACAAATTTAAAAAACAAAACAAACAAACAAAAGCTGACACATTTATAATAAAGACAACACACAATATTGCTACATAAACGATAAATCTTTCTTCTGTAACCTTCCACTTCATTTTAATACAATAGAGTTTCTGTGCAGATTTTGAATGCATAAGGACATCCGCTCTGTAAAGGAGAAATGTGTTTACAGCAGTTAACTTAAAAGCTAAAGTGTCCCATATGTTATAAAGGCTGAAAACGTTGTCCCTTTATGCCACCAGTGGCTTTTCAGCCTTTAGAACCTCAGCCTTTAGCAAAGTAAATAAAGTTCTTTAAAACCTCAGTCACTTTAGTGCTGAGCCAAACTAGAGTTGGTTTCCAAAACAGTTTCAAATTCATCCTCACAGGGTTCAGGCTCATAGTAGCTCCGAGAGTTCTCATACAGGAAAACCTGCATATCCACTAGAGCTGAAGGTATGCGGTTTCTTTTCCCAGAAAGAAAAGTACCTGATGAGCTGAACAACCTATGACAAGGAACACTTGTGGCAGGAACGCACCAATACTTCTGGAGCACCTTAGGAAGTGTGGGGAACAAAGGTGCATGGTTCGACCACCAAAGCAAAGGGTCTTCATTCAGACCTAGAACCCTCTGTGACTTGTAGTTGCTCAGCTCCTCTACTACTTGAGCATGTAGCTCCTCCTGGCTCTGGTCTGCATCTGACTGGCAAAATATGGCAGCCAAAGGGTTGTCTTGAACTGAAGTGCTGGCAGAAGATTCACCCAGAAGTCCCTGTTTTTTGCAAGGTGGCTCATCAGACACCAAAGAAGAATCATCAAGGCCCGATCGCTCCGAAATCTGCTTCTCAAGGATTGCTTTGGCCTCTTCAATAATAATACTCTCAACTTTGGAGCGTTCTTGGGTGGAAAGAAAAGGCAGTTTCTTATAACGAGGATCCAAAAATGTAGCAATGTTGAGGAATGTTGCGATCTCTTGAGATAACTGTGAATTCTGTGAATATGTGCTTGACAAGACCTTGGAGATGAGCTCTTTGCTCATGCTGATCTCTTTGAGATCCCCTTCCTTAATTTTGAGGGTGGTGTTCAGCAGCATATGAAGGACAGGTCTCACCATGCTAATGGTTGGATACTTACAAGAAGTGATCATGTTTGCCACAACTTTAAAGGGCTGGAGGACTTCAATCAAGCCCTCCAACAAGGCCCAGTCAGAACCACTGAAGGTGAAATGATGGCTACTAGAACTCTCTATAAGTGTCATATTTATAACAGCCTGTTGCTCTTTCAGTCTTTGTAGCATTGCCAATGTACCAAACCATGACCGGTCCTGGTCTGTGATGAGTGTACACTGAGCAAGGCCATGTTGCTTCTGCTTTTCTCGTACTGTATACATTGCAGATTCTCTATAATGATCGACAAGCTTGCGGCAGCATCCCAAAAAGCCACTCACTCGTGGCAGCTGGAAGGCTTCAGCCATTGCATGATTGATTGTGTGTCCAAGGCAGGGCATTTCCACTGTCAGATCCAGGAGGGAGCATGCTTTCACCACATCCACCGAACCATCTGTGGTAGCCCCAATGACTTTATGAGTTATCCCCCACTTCACAAAGGCTTCATACATGGCTCTGGTGATATTCTCAGCTCTGTTGTCCTCTTGTACTTCAAAAGTTTTAAGGCATTTGTTGGTCACCGAGAAGCCAGATGCACTGTTGTAATTGATTGAATGCACAGAAAGTGAAATATATGTTCTGTTTTGTGTTTGGCTTTGCCACAGATCTGTAGCAATGCCACAATTCATAACTCCACTTAGCTCATTAAAGACCACATTTTGGGTACGGCAGTACATTTGAGGAACCATTTTGGCTGCGAGGTCACTTTTGCTTGGAGGAGAATATCCAGGGTCGACAATACCGATTAAATTCTTGAATGTAGGCTCTTCAACTGTACATACAGGATATAACCCCTCACAAATGAAGTTGATAATAGCTACTGTCAAATCATTGTGTCGTTTGTTTTCAGAGTCTAAGCTCTGCCTTAAATAGGTTTCCTGGGACTGCTGCTGTGAAACTGTAGGCTCAGTCTTTATCCGAGAAAATGCCGTAGCAAAAGCTTCACGCATCTGATCTGTGTTGCTTTTCACAAACTCACTGAACTCTATGGGATGGTTCTTTTCAAGGTGGTATGACAAGTTTGAGGTGTTTCCGGAGTAGGCAATTTGGCTCATACATACACGACAGTAAATCCTTTTCCAGTGTAATATGCAGCCATCTGCATCTGTGTCAAAGCCAAAGTACTTCCACACTTTGCTTTTGGCACGTGGGTGTGCGACCAGATTGAGGCCTGAGCACGAAGGTCCTGAACTTTTACCCTCCATTGGCTCCTTAGGTAAAAAGTCCATCAGGATGGCTTCTCTTATCGAGAACCTAACAAGAACAGTGAAATAAACATTTGATTTTGGTGATAAAAACATTTTAAGTGTTTGAGAACTGGATTTTACAAATTCTCCCAACAAGTAACATGCAAATGAGCAGATAAAATCAAATATCTGGCTAAGATAGGAATTTGCATGATGGTTACCACTGATACTGAGGTTTGCACAAGTAACCCTAACATAACAATGCCACATGAGACACTACATGTACACTATGCAATCCTGCTCTCAAAACTGACAGATTTAACACTGCCTCTGAAGCTGGATTTAAGAAATAACTGTTTAAAAGTTTACATTTTTAGAACATGTTTGGCACCATCTTGAGTTAGTACAGAATATCAGGTCACCAGGTTGGTTATTTGCAACTGATAGACCCACATTAGATTAACAAAAACTCGTTGTTGCAGCCAGGAGTAATAAAAAAATTACCCTTTGAACACATTTTTTAGTTTTAGTTTTAGTATTCTTGTTTTCGTCACTAGCTTACATAAACTTATAGAAGTCTGTTAACCACAACCAACCAACTCTGTGATGTCACATCCTGTACTGGCACAGGATAGTGCTAAGCATGTTCTAAAACCTTTAAGCACTTATTCTTATTTAAGTGTTACATCTATGTCAGTTTTTGACAGCGCATCCTCCATAGTGTAAATTAACCTTTACACAGTGTTTCATGTCCACTTTAAACCTACCTTCAATAAGTCGATTATGTTGCTGCCCTTTTAGGTCGCCACCAGAAATATTAGTCTGTTAAACAAATTACTCATATCTAATTTGTTTACCACATCATTTAACTGCTGGTTTTACTACACTACGGTTCCACCCACAACTATTTGGCAGCCACATCGTATCTAACTCAAGACCAATAACAGCCAAATGGAGCTGCAGTTCTCCAATATTTGGCTGAACAAAATAAATGTTTGTGAGTCAGAGTACTCAGACATAACCATTTAATTACAGGAATGACAATTTATAAACAGGCATATTAACATTAACCTTAAGGAATGAAGGCTATCGGTTGCAAATACTGCTAAAGCATGGCGCATTTAATGTGTGTGAAATGCTGTTCACATTCCAAAGTGGCACATGTGACGTGACACGGTCAATTCACACGCTCTTCAGCCGAATCCTTCAACTACGTTCACATTCTTAGAACCAAATTTCAAGTTTGTGTAATGGTTGTTTAGCCCTGGTGAAAATGACTGCCACAGGTCGCGCTAATTATATAAACACACTTCTCAAACAAATTAAAGGGACACTTTTTAATCAGAGTACAGCACTAAGTCAATTAAACTTCTGAGACATTGATATGGTCAGTTAAGTAGCCGAGAGGATTGTCAATCAGCTTCAGCTGCTTTGGCATTATTGAAATTAATAACAGAAAAAAAATACTGTTTAACTTTGTGGCCTTCTATATACTTCCTCTTCTATATACACTTCCTGTCGGTTACTGGGACACTTTGATTGCACTACTTTAGTACTGATGACTTTTTATAAATTGAGCACAATAGACACTGGTTTTTTTTTCTTTTTTTCATTTTTGCTATAGTTTATATATAAAAATAAATACATATCAAGAACAAAGTTATGAAAACAAAAAATAAATTTTAGGTGGTTTGAAAGGATTTTGTGCAACCTTTTATTTATAAATTGAGGTCTACATCTAGAAAAATGGCTTTCAGTTTCTTTGTGGTTTTATTGCACTTTTAACAATTTATTTAGTTACTATGAACTAAAGTTACTAAAATTAGGATTAATTAAAAAAAATGTAATATTGATGTAGAACAAATTCCATCCATCCATTCGCTTCCGCTTATCCTTTTCAGGGTCGCGGGGGGCGCTGGGAGGAAGCTGGAGTACCCGGGGAGAACCCACGCAAACACGGGGAGAACATGCAAACTCCACAAAGAAAGACCCCGGCCTGATGGTGGAATTGAACTCAGGACCTTCTTGCTGTGAGGCAACAGTGCTAACCACCATGTAGAATAAATTGAAATACTTAAATAAAAAAATACAAAAAAACAAACAAAAAAAAAACAGCACTACAGCTTGTAACAATGCAAAGATAAGCTCTGGTGACTTTTGGTGGTGGTTTTATCGTAGATGATGAAAAGTTAGCTAGAGACTAACCGACTGTTGCTGTCATCAGTAGTTGGTACCAGACACACTAGTTGCTTAATTTAATTGTTAAAATTTTAATTGATGCCCAATACAGGTAAATTATTGTGTCCATCTGCCATTTGGTGGCAGCCATTTGTCACCAGATGCCGCAAATGGTGAAATCGTCGCCATAAATCTTTTAATATTGGCCTGATGTTTTTGTCATATATAGCGAATATTAGCTTCCACCTTTCCTGGATGGGCTTTCAGTCATTTGGGAAGGGTTCAGAGTATAGCTGCTACTAGGGCTGTTCGATATAACCGTATATATCTGATGACGATATAAAAACGTCCATCGTTTCATTTTATGCTATCGTTTGTTTCGTGGTGTCGCAAAATAAAGTGTTTACGGCAATATTTTTTCATGGTTTTGATGGTCACTGTAGGGGCTATATTAATTTCTTCTTTCCCTTATATTTAATATAACCACACTACAGACAGACAAGCGCCTGTTTTTATGCGTCGTCGTTAGCAACAACGACGGTAACAGCATCGCGTGTCCGCTCGTTTATGTTCCACATAAACCTTTCACAATAAAGCTCAAGATCCTGTCGAGACTTTTCAAAATAAACTGAATCACGTGACAGAGCAGATTGTTTACAGATAAGTAAAAACAGCCGCCAGGTGCTAAAAAATAAAGCTTAGACTCAAACGTTGGAACAGGCTTTTCCCTGCAGCACGCCGTGTAATAAATACTCAAAGAAAACGGCGCCGTTACAACTTATGTCTAAAAATGTATCGTTTCATGCATCAGTTAAAACACTCGACTCCAGCTACACGACGCGCAGCAGGAAACACTTCACGCATGTCGAGCTGCCCGAGATTCACAGACTTTACAGAAAATTTTACATTTCTGTGATTTACATCGTTATCGGACGATAGAGGTCTTATATCGGGATATGAGGTTTTGGTCATATCGCACAGCCCTAGCTGCTACTGCTCCACATTGAAAGGAAACAGCTAAGGGTGTCCTCTTCTGGATAAGGTGTTCCAGCCCTGCATGTCCTACTGGGAGGAGGCCCCGGCGTAAACCCAGGACACACTGGAGAGTGTGTGTATCTGTTCCCTGGGAACATCTTGATGTTCCTTCAGATAAGATGGAAGAAGTGGCAAGAGGGAGGTCTGGGCTGCCCTGCTGCTGTCCCTGGGACAGACTTCATGAGAGTGGCCTGAGGGTCCGAGGTCCTCCAGCGGATTATGTGCTTACTGTTTGGCCCTGTGGAGCCTAATTAGCATTTGCCATAGAATTTTGGAATTGTCACGTCCACTAGTGGGGCTCTGTGGTTTTCAAAGCAGCAGCCGTAGTACCTGCAGCACTCAGTACACGTGAAAGATGTAAAAGGGTCTGGAAATACTGCGGAGAACGTGCAGCATTCGGCCGTGGGTCAGTGAGAGTTTGGTAAGGTATATCCATGGAGCAACGCACCGATCTCTACAGGCTGGATAACAGCACTCAGACTACCCTAGACCCACTGTCAAACCCTATGCAGTTAGTTCTAGGTCCCACCTGCTGCAAGGAAATGCTCAGTCTTGTGTCATTTCTATCAACCCACTCCATATCAGTATAGATTTATTTCCCCATTGAGACCTGATGTGTTTTCAAAGTGTTCCTTTAATTGTTTTGTATCATTATTATATTATGATGTAACAACAATGAGCTGAAGATAAGAAATATACATTCCCTTGAATTTTTTTAATTGAAAATTGCCGATACATTATAACTACATTTAAAAAAAAGAATAAGAAGCAATATTTATATTATGCCAATATAATCTGCCCTGGTTAAATACTCCATCTGTGACCAGCTGAGCCGGAACAATTCTTCTTCTTCTATCCAGCTACAGTTTGCTAGCTGCCACAGCAATGATTACCCAGCAATTACCTGATAGCCACTGAGCTAGTAGTTAAGTGTCTAATGTTAATGTGTGCATCATCCAGGTTAACATTTATGATAACTTCAATGTTGCTGAAACGGGAGCTTTGCAGACCTCTAACATTCCTCTTAAGCTGTTTGTATCAATATTGATGCAAAGTATCGTAATTCTGTATTCATTTTCGTATCAATAAATACTGGAGTAACATTTTTTTTTCTTGACAATCCTACTGTGTAGATGTCTAAAGCCCCGCCTCCAACCTGAGCGGTCTCTCAGATAAACTCATCTCTAATCTAGCTCCTCCTGGTTCGTTCCAACAAAAGCACACATGATTACAGATGATTGATTTATTGCAAATATCCAACAAATCTCGATTTCGTCACCAGTAACACTGATGTTCAGAAGTACAATAAAAGTCTGTTTTTAAAAGTGAATATTTGGCTCATTAAATCAAAGGCCAATCAGTTTTGATCTTTTGTAATGCTGCTGGATATTCCAAAAAAAGGAATGCAACAAATCTGTCATTAGTCACACACTCGGTGAGATTATGTGGGTATAAAACCCAGATCTGCATCTCCAGAAACACTTCCCTCTTTGTCTTACAGTGTAATGCATTAGTGATTTTCCACTCTATGGTCACATGCTTTATTCACTAAAATTAAATTACTAACACTGCTCCTTTGATAAATGGGTTTTCAAAAACCTCTAGCTGTAACTCCACCTGTCTACATACTTTTGCTATGATTTTGAAAAAACAAATAAAAACAAACATTTTCTGGAGATGAGAAGTTCACCTGAAAAACCACCTCAGTGTAGGGAATGGAAAAATGAAACACTGGGTTAGATCATGGTGAAGTCAGCTGTGTAAGTCCACTATGGAGCAGCAGTGGTCACACGTGGCAGCTAATCACGGGTACACAAAGATCTGCTGGAGCTCACAGCACGAATCACTGGGATCCTTTCAGATATGTTAAAGTACTACAGCTGATGTTCCCCTGCCTGCTGAACTCCACTTTAACCCAGGAGTTCTGTCTGGGTTAAAACAATGTGTACTCCCGAACCATCTGGTCCATCACATCCACGCCACACTTTGTTTTGTTGTAAAGGGTGACGGTGTTTGGCTTCCTTTTGGTGGTGTTATCAGTCTGAACCACGCTGTGCATGCTGCTAAGAATATAGACTGTCTTCTTCCGTTTGGCTACAGACACACATGTGGTAAATGCAGACTACAGATACCATGGCAGTGCCAGGATTGTGAGTGATTGCTGAAAATGTTGAAATGTACTCACTCACTTTTTATTATTATTTGTAAATATGTGTACAAATGGTTGGTTTTTTGTACTGTTTTTATCAATAAATCTCAGCAACAAAGGACATACACCCATGTGTGTTGATTTCTCCCTAAGATGGCAAAGTGAAACACTCCAAGTTGGTGACTTTTGGAGATTTATTTCCCTGGATGATTGAGAATGCATCAAGATGAAACACAAAAGGAAGTTCACAGCTTTTAACAGCTCCCCCCCCCCCCGGACAAACAAAGAGGCAGTTGGCAGTTAGAAATTAGCAATCATTCACACACCCCCACTCCCCTCCAGAATTCTCAGGTAACAACCCAATTTACATATGAATGACTAGCCAATTTATCTTCCACTTGGCTGAAGCTAAAGCCTAGCTAAAAGCCATTTGGCTGGTAGGCGGGTTTTAAAGGTAGAAAAGCCAACTGGCTGCTCTCGGGGGCTCTAAGTTTAAGCAGCCCTTTGCTGCCCAGCCCGACCGGGCTAAAGCTATTACAGAAGCTGTTGGGGTGTTTAGCTGCAGACGGGAGGCCGTATTCTGTTGCGCAAAACAAGGCGTTTAAACTATGATGGACGTGCTTGAGCCACGCTGTGATATCCCGTTTGCGTCCACTTCAGTGGCAACATCGTTCCAAACATGTATGAGCAGGAAAAGTTTAAAGTTATGGCTGAACTGTCCCAGGCATCTTCTGTTGCCCAACTACTACAAACGGGTGGAGCTCCAGGGCAACGGAAAGCTACGTGACCGTGACCGCTCATTATATCACAGCAGAGTGCGAGATAACGAGCGGTGTGTATTACTGTAGGGTCGACCTTACATTATAAAGCGCCTTGAGGCGACTGTTGTGATTTGGCGCTTTATAAATAAAATTGAATTGAGTGGTAGACAGTTGTAGGGCTGTCCTGGTTGACACGCCTCTGCAATGTTGCGTGGAGATCAGGGGCAGTACCTGTGGACTGGCAGACCGGGGTGGTGGTCCCCATCTTCAAGAAAGGGGACCGGAGGGTGTGTTCCAACTACAGGGGGATCACACTCCTCAGCCT
>NW_005187589.1:313960-315548 GCF_000239375.1 Pundamilia nyererei
GACAATACTGCTGCTAATAGTTCTTTTACATAAACAGTCACTAACACAGGAGTGGACCATCACCTCACAGTATTTGAGAACTCAGGGCTGTGTGTCGGACGGGGTCGTCTGCAGTACGGGGGCGCCACAGGGAACGGTTCTGGCTCCGTTCCTCTTCACCATCTACACTGCAGACTTGTCCCACAACTCCACCCAGTGCTTCCTGCAGAAGTTCTCTGATGACTCTGCAATAATCAGCCTCATCACTGATGGGGACGACAGGGAGTACAGAGAACTGACCCAAGAGTTTGTGGACTGGTGCCAGCTGAACTACCTCCACATCAACACCAGAAAAACCAAGGAGCTGGTCGTAGACTTATGCAGGAACAAACATCCTCCACTGCAACCACTGAACATCCAAGGTATGGACATTGAGACTGTGGACAGCTACAGGTACCTTCGTGTTCATCTGAACAATAAATTGCACTGGACTGTTAATTCAGACGCCCTCTACAGGAAAGGGCAGAGCAGGCTGTACCTGCTGCAGAGACTCAGGTCTTTTGGAGTGGAGGGCCCACTCCTGAAGACCTTCTATGACTCTGTGGTGGCCTCAGCCATCTTTTACGGTGTGGTCTGCTGGGGACAGGAAGAGACTGAACAGGCTGATCTGCAGGGCCAGCTCTGTTCTGCCCTCTGGACCCAGTGGAGGTGGTGAGTGACAGGAGAACGGTGGCTAAGCTGTCATCCCTGTTGGACAACATCTCCCACCCCATGCAGGAGACTCTGACAGCACTGAGCAGCTCCATCAGTGCCTGCAGCACCCACGGTGTGGGACGGAGAGATTTCACAGGTCTTTCCTCCCCACTGCTGTCAGACTCTACAACATGGTCATACATGCACACAGACACACACAAACACCCCATACACAATTGTAACTCTCCCACTGATGCGCAGAAGGAGATAATAATCAAGGAGAGCAATCTCCGGCTTGAGTGAACGCGCCTGCTGGCTGCCGCGCCTGGCTACCGCCTGGCTACCGCCTGGCTACCGCCTGGCTGCCGCCTGGCTGCCGCCTGGCTGCCGCCTGGCTGCCGCCTGGCTGCCGCCTGGCTGCCGCCTGGCTGCCGCCTGGCTGCCAGTACATTTTCATTTTCGATTATTTGGCTTCAGACTTGAATGAACAGGAACATTCACACTCAGGACCAGATCGATCTCTGCCAGGGATTGATTTGCAACGCTTGTCCTCAACATCTGCTATTTCAGCTGAATGTGCTCTGACGTCTTCTTCTCAGTGAGCTGCACTAGCTTAACTGTTTGAGCTATTTTAGCCTACCTGTTTGTTGCTCCGGCCAGCTCCTTTTCCTCCACATAATTCAACATGTGGGCCAAGATGTTCTTGAGCTGGTCCACACTATTTTGGATTCTCCTGACGCTCGTCTACCATCCTCACTTTCCAGCCTCGCCGGAGATACATCCATCGCCGGTCCCGCATGGAACTAAATCGTTCTGGTCTGCTACTCGCCGCCCTCGCAGGAACCCTGATCGGGCTGTCAACCATCGATCTCTAGCCCACCTGCCCAGGGCGCCCACCGCGATTAGCAAAAAAGAA
>NW_005187589.1:317099-318280 GCF_000239375.1 Pundamilia nyererei
CTACCAACTGATTTTAAAATTCCCAATAAATAGTCAATAAATATTTAAACTTCTTGTGTGCAAATCCATGCTTAAAGTGCAATGCTAAATAAAGTGCTTGAGAAGGTGCTTTTAATAAAGTGAAAGGTGTGCTCCGAAGTGCTATACATATAATATAAATAAATGCAGTAAGGGAGTCCTCTTCCTTACATGTACAGCTACTGTAATCCATCAGCCAATGTTGATAATTAAAGAAAAGATAAGATATGATTGTTCACAGCAGAAAGTACAAGAGCAGTAAAAAATTAAGAGAAAAACAATAGAATAGAATAAGATAAACAGAATAACATACTATACAAAATAAAAAGAATATTATATACAATAGAATAAAATCTGCTCTCTGATGTATTTTCTGGCAGAAACCTTGCTTGTTGTGCCCGTGTGTGCTGTGACTCAGCCACAAACCTCTTAATAGTGAGATGATCATGCTTAAGCTTTTGTGAAACATTGAGGTTTTCATTACGTGTCCAAGGTATTCAACTATTTCACACTTTTCAGCAGCAGAGAGAACCTGCTTCTTTCCCATATTGCTTGAAAACGGTGGTCTGCTTAATAATGTGGAACACCCTTCTTTAGTTTTTCCTTTAATTGGGCTCAGCTGGCAAACTGATGATCACAGGTGTCTGGGATTGATTTCAGTCATCCAAAGAGCTCTGAGGCACAATGCTCTCCATGACTTTAATTGAAAAACATATTTAATCTTTAATTCAATTCAATTTCTTTATTGTCCCACAAGGGGAAATTAGTTTAGCAGCAGGAGGATAAGAACAAA
Source organism: Pundamilia nyererei (assembly GCF_000239375.1). Classification (NCBI taxonomy): domain Eukaryota; kingdom Metazoa; phylum Chordata; class Actinopteri; order Cichliformes; family Cichlidae; genus Pundamilia; species Pundamilia nyererei. Next base: position 317,911 of record NW_005187589.1, read on the forward strand.
CAGAACAATACTATAAAACAATAATAACAATAATAATGATAGAAAATTCAAGGACAATTATTTGCCATTGAGGAGACAAGATGCAGTGGGGATAAAAGAGACCTGGAGTCTTTTAGTCCTCCTCGGAGGTACTCTAAAACGGCGGCCGGAAGGCAACAACTCAAACTCACTGTGAAGTGGGTGGTTCACACAATTAATAATAGAATGAGCCTTTCTAAGCACATTTCTATTGTAAATGGCCAAAAGTCCATCTTGCCAGCGCCCTGAAATTTTGCTAGCAGTTTTTACCAGAAGTCCCAACCGATTCTTATTCTTCAGCGTCAGGTTACCAAACCAGGCAGCGATACAAAAAGACATCACAGATTCGATA
>NW_005187589.1:319242-321068 GCF_000239375.1 Pundamilia nyererei
AAGTCCACTGAGAACAACATACTGAAGCCTAAAGAATTAACGTCAGGAAATGTTGGAAATTTGACGCCAAGGATTTCCTTCTACATACCAAAGAAACAAACACAGCAGCTTAATAAAATCAGAATTATGGACGAATTCAGTGTCACAGCAGTCTGGTGAAACTGACTCGGATGCTTTTGGAGACATAAGTAATGGAAAAGTCTGACAAGTTTTTCATTGAAAATCCAGGATGCCTGAAGCTAATTCTGTCCCAGGATGTATTTGAAATTGTTAATCCTCTTGGCTTTGCTAAGAAAAAACACAGTGGTTGGAGTCTGTCTGTGGCAAATCTGCCTGCTCATGTGTGGTCCAGTACTGATCACATGTCTCTTATCTTACTATGTGGAGAGAATGACCTTAATAAAAATTTGGAAGAACAAAGGTTTTCTCAAAAATGTTAGAAGATTTAAGAGATTTGGAGGAACGTGGTATCATTTCTGGTGATGAAACAGTCAAAGCAGCTTTGTCTTGTATTTCTGGGGATAATTTGGTTTCACACAACGTTGGTGGGTTTACTGAGAACTTCAGTCGCGCTGAATACAGATACTATGAAATCACACAAAGTGAGTTTCAGAGTTATGATGTAAATGCATGTGATCCGCAGCGCACATCTGAAAGCTACAATTCTGTTGTGGACAATCTACAAACTGAAGACAGTCAAGAAATCAAAGGGATAAACTCTGTTTTTAATACTTTGAAATCTTTTCTTGTTTGCCAACCTGGTTTAGGTTTGAGGGTGTCTTAGCCTACGACATTGCAGTGTACCTGAAGTATTTCATTAAGGAAAAGAAGCGACTTACATGTGCACTTTTGAACTGACGCATTAAACAGTTCAAGTACAAAGGAGCTGGTGCGCTAACAAAGCCGTGTGCTGTCAACCAATTTTAACCAAGCTTTCAGGTCAAGCCATTCAGAACTGGAGTTTGTTAAGGTTGCTGCATGTTAAAAAAAGTGATAAAGTCCAAAACCCAAAGGATGACGTACGAAAGTTAATGCTCCAGCTTAAAGACAGTTGAAATGATTCATGTACAAAGGATCTCACTGTCACAGGTAGCTTATCTTGACCTTATAATCCAAGAATATTGAGATTCAAGAAAGTGTTTGTTTCCAGAGAGTCTACTAAAACCCAAACACAACTTCTTGAGCCACTATCCTGCACTTATTTGTAAATTTGGCCCCTTGATTAGGTGAACTATGCATTTTAAAAGTAAACATAGTTACTTCAAAAGATGTGCCAGGAATCTGAAAAACTTTAAAATCATGTGCCAAACGTTATCGAAAGCCATCAAATGATGTAGTTGTGTATTTTGTGGATATACACAAAGCTGAGTATCTTTCTGAATACCACGTGTACTCGGTGACAAAGGATAGTACAAGGTTGCAATGTCTCAACTAGAGATGGACCGATTCAATATTGCGTATCGGTATCGGTCCGATACTGACGTAAATTACTGGATCGGATATCAGAGAGAAATAAAAAAAAAATGTAATCCGGTCCATAAATATCACAAGAGCACCTCAGCATCTGGGGCTCTCCTCAGCTCTTCCCAGGAGGGTGGCACGGATGCCCCTCCGGTGGTCCTCCTTTGGCTCTCGCCCTCTGGGGCCTCTGGATGTCTGGAGCCTGGATCTCCTCCATGCCTGCTTCATGCCCTGGGGGACAGGGCTATCTACATCCTCTAGCAGACCATTACATGTGGAAACCTTTTGAATACAAGCGTGCTGATCCACACAGGTGTGCACACGGGTGTTCACTGTCCATAGACATAAACTACACCTTTATTGGT
>NW_005187589.1:322526-323405 GCF_000239375.1 Pundamilia nyererei
CAGGGAAAAGGGGGCACAAAGACATACTTTTCTTTCTTATTCTCATTTAAAATGTCGAGCTTTTAATAAATAATTATCTGAATCTTACACCCAAAGTTTTAATCTGATGTAACTAACGGTACAACACAAAGAAATCACAAAAGACCATGAACTCAAAATGATGGGTCACTGACCCAGGACCCTGATATACTGTTTTCCTGGCTGCTAAGAATAATCACCCGGGGGAGAGCTAACAGGGCCTACGCTACCTTCAGCTGTACCAGCTACAGAGGCCTGGCTAGCTACAGTTTTGTTGAAGGTGCGAAGCCAACTCTCAAATTCAGTGATCCTAGCCCAAACTGCAAACAGGCTACATTCATTACAAGTATCATTACTGCTAGAGGAGGCTGAGGAGTAACTAAACATCTGACACACTGAGCAGGAAACTGCAGGAGGGACAGGTGAAGAGGCCGTACCTCTAGCAAGTCAGCTTTGAGGTAAGCTAGCAAATCACAAAAGAAACAGTGAGTGAATACTGTGAATGTAACAGAGAGTGTACTTTGGATAAAGCACGTGAAAATGACACTATGAAATAACACACTGTCTATTATTTCGTTTTTAATTAAATTGACTACGCAGATAAGCTACACAAAAGCACCACTGTGTGTTGGAACAGGAACAGAAAGCCATACTCTACTGCAGTGAGAGTCAACACCAAGTGAGAGCCTCATTACATGGCAAAATATAATGGCACAAAAGGAGGGTGTGTGTGATGTTTGGTGATGCATGTTGTACCTTCATCCCTGACAATACTGCTGCTAATAGTTCTTTTACATAAACAGTCAGTAAATTAGAAACATTGGCTGATGGATTTAAATATAACATTTGATAAAGATGTCT
>NW_005187589.1:324975-334449 GCF_000239375.1 Pundamilia nyererei
GTGTTTCAGTCTCTGACTAAAGGAGCTGCTCAGCCCACTCACAGACTCATGCAGTGGGTGATGTGGGTTGTTCATGATGGATGTCAGCTTTACTAACATCCTCCTCTCGCCAACCACCTCCACAGACTCCAGAGGACATCCCAGCACGGAGCCAGACCTCCGCACCAGTTTGTCAATCCTGCTCCTGTCCGTGCATCCACTCCCCCAGCAGGCCACTGCATAGAAAAGGGCAGATGCTACCACAGTGTCATAGAATGTCCTTAACAGAGTCCTGCAGACTGCGAAGGACCTCAGTCTCCTCAGCAGGTGGAGTCGACTCTGGCCCTACAGGACGTCTGTATTTGTAGTCCAGTCCAGTTTATTGTTGAGGTGAACACCCAGGTACTTATAAGAGTCCACTATCTCAATGTCTTTCCCTCGGATGTTCACCGGTGTTGTAGGGGGGACTTCCTCCTGAAGTCTATGATCATCTCCTTTGTCTTGCCGGCGTTGATTTGGAGTACGTTGGTCTCACACCAGCCAACAAAGTCACTGATGACCCGCCTGTATTCCTGATCATTCCTATCTGATACGCATCCAATGATGGCTGTATCATCTGAGAACTTCTGTAGATGGCAATCGTCCGAATCATAACAGAAGTCTGAAGTGTGAAGGCTGAACAGGAAAGGTGAACCGTGCCCTGTGGCGCCCCGTGCTGCAGATTACCACCTCGGACACACAGTCATGGAGCCTCACATACTGTGGTCTGTTGGTAAGGTAGTCGATGGTCCATGCAGTTAGCTGTTTGCCTACTCCGGCTCTCTCCAGCTTCCCTCTCAGTAGTGCAGGTTGGATGGTGTCGAAAGCACTGGAGAAGTCAAAAAACATGATCCTCACAGTGCTCCCCGCCTGCTCTAGGTGAGAGAGGGATCGGTGTAGCAGGTAGATGACAGCGTCATCCACCCCAGTTCTAGGCGAACTGCAGGGGTCCACCACTGAGCCCACCAGTGGCTGAAGGTGGTGCAGGATGAGCCTTTCCATGGTCTTCATCAGATGAGAAGTCAAGGCAACAGTCCTGAAGTGGTTGGGCTCCCTGGGGTGTGCGATTTGTGGCACCGGAACCACACAGGAAGTCTTCCACAGTTCAGCAACCCTCTCCAGGCTCAGGTTGAAGATGTACAGGGCCACCTGACAGAGCTGGTCTGCACAGTCCCTGAGCAGTCTGGAGCAGATTCCATCCGGACCTGCTGCCTTCCTTGCCTTCGTCCTCTTGAGCTGATTTCTCACCTGATCAGCTGTGAAGTAGATGTGAGGCTGGGCTGGAGTGGGGGGTGGGGCTCGCTTTGTTGTGGATAGATGTGTGGATAGGGGTGAAGCAGGGTTGTGGTGAGAGGAGAGCTCAGGTGACAATGGCATTGCACCGGGAGGGGGCGGCGGCAAATGGAGGGGGGTTAATGGAACCTGGGGGGTGGGAGAGGTGATCAGTGGGCCATTGTCAAAACTGTTAAAAAACAGATTCAAGACGTTAGCCCACCCCCGGCCAGCAGACTCCGCGGCTCCTCCATTGTCCTGGAAATGTCCAGAGATTTGTTTCATGTTCCTCCAGACGTCTCTGACGTTTTTCTGTTGGAGTTGGTTTTCCATCTTCCTCCTGAAGCGCTCCTTGCCTTCTTGGATCTTGTATTTAAGATCCTTTTGGACTTTCTTAAGTTGAATGACATGAATAACACCATTTATTAAACAGAACTCTTTTCTCTTGCATCTCAATGAAGGTCAGGTTAGCAGTTTGCTCATGTTGATCACTTTATTTCAGTCAGGGTCACTTTAAATCACTCATACTGCAAACTAAAGCTGCTACGTTTGTCATTTTAAAGCACTTCAAAGTCACTTTAAATCTCAATTGTAAATTTTAGACTATTACTAAACCATTTTTTCCTTCAAAGTGTATATTTCCTCCCCTTACCTCAGTCTCAAAGAGTATATATATTTATTCTTACTCTTCTTATATTTATTGTTGTTCTTTTGCACTGAATGGAACTGGAGCCTCGTCGTCTCGTCTCTCTAATTACTGAACTGTATATAGCAGAGATGACAATAAAGTTTACTTTGAATTTTAACGTGACTTTGAGCTGAGAAATTTGTGCTTGGTGGTGTTGATGAAACTGCAGGTGAGCCCTTTTCAAGTTCAAGAGCTCTATCAGTCGGTATAGCTCCATCTCTCACTGCCACCATCCTCCTCTGCTTGTCCATCACTACAATGTTCAGTTGGTTAGCCATCACCAGTGTGTCACAATATTTATTATGTTTTTATTATGTCATACAACAACAAAGACCTATAAAATCGAGTCAGGTTGGATATTTGGGTAATTCTCACAACATTAGTGACAATTTTATAAGCTTTATTTGGCTGTGCAACAAATGCTGTTGCCAGTAGATGTCAGCCATGAGTGAAGTGAATGAATAGAATAGAATAGAATAGAATAGAATAGCCCTTTATTGTCATTGTACATGTACAATGAAATTTTGAGTGCTCCACACCAACTGTGCAGAAATAACAAGCAGGAGAAATATCTGCAGGCAGGAGGAAGGCACACATTAGAAGAACAGGTTGGAAGCAGTGCAGGACTTGAGTGGAGTCTGTCTTTGAGTGGCCTGAGTGATGATGGTTTCTCCAAAACACACAAACAGGAAAATGGGGAATCAGGACTGGAGTCGAGAAAACAAAACACAACACACGGACACAACGGGCAGGTCGACCGGCGAGGACTGCCAGACCATGACAGTGCCTCATATTCATCATGGAGTCGGAAGGCAGAGAGGATGCTCTGCCTATTCCTGATAAAAAATTAAATGTTATGTTTTTATTTTACTAGTTCATAAACAATTCTGCCCCCAGGTCCAAAACGTACATAAAAATACACTATAATATATCTCAATGTACCTGTCCACTGGTTAATTACAAAAGCACGAGGAAGCAGGGAGCTCACCGCACAAGCACACTCCCAACCTACTATGAGAGTGTGCACGTTGTTATATATAAAAGGTTTTTTCAGTCTGTTATTTTTACGAATGTCAAGAAGTCAAAGGAGACCACAGCATGGCACATGTTTAAACAAAAAAGGTTTATGCAGACACCACAACAATGGCCCGGTATCACACAATTACATGATCTTAAACTGAAGCTGTCAAATCATCATGAAGCAGTTTAATTTAAGCTGCTTTTCATATTGTTGCCCAGCAGATGTCACCAAAGAGACTGTGTTAAAAGTAGAGTATTGAACCTTTTTCAATACAAGCTTCAATGCTCGAGAAAAATTTAATTTGGCCATCACTACTAAAGCTGTTCAAAAGGACCTAAGAACAACTGAAACAAAAACCAAAGGCTTGGTCGACGGCCATTCTTCTTACAGGGTCACCTTGAACAATCCCTCACCTGCATCAACCCAGGTGTATAAAGCTTAAGCTCCTCCCCAGAAAAAACTGTGTGTCACAAACCGGGCCGCACGGCCATGACAAAAAACCCAGACATGATTAGGAAGGTTTCCAGACTACTTTATTTATTTATTAATAAATAAAACAGAAGAAAACCTACTGTCAAAAAACACAAACTGTGGTGTGTGTAGTCAGTACCATCAGCAGAGTGAGGGAGTGCATGGGTGGGAAAATGGCGCATGTAATGGTGTAAAAAGCCAAACCAAACGCCTGGTGGCATTTGGTGTCACTGATTGTAAACGCAAACTCCGCCTCTCCAACGCCTGCAAACAAGACACACATAAGCCAAAAGGGTCGTCACATATGCAAGCAGTTATTAGTTAAGTTACATATCAAATACTTTTGCACACTAGCATCTATTTACCCCCTCTGAGGCTTTTAACCCTAACCCTACAAAAACACCAATACACAATTTTGTTAACACGATTCAAGAGACAATTAAAAAAAAACTCTGATAAACTTTGTTGTTTTTCTCTCTTTCTTCCATAACTGGTAAGCTCCAAATTTGCACTCCTATAAAAAGGCTTGGAATCTGCCACTTCCTGTTTGACTCTTTGCAATAAGTGGAATGAGTCCTTGATCAGTGATCAAAGCCCACTGATCAATAACCATGAGTACCATTCACAGAGAGTTGGGGAATGGCTGCAATCACAGCATTGTAAGACGGTGTCAGATGTACCCTTAGGCCCCCCTCCTCAACTCAGAGATGGTCTTTCCCTTTTCACGTAAACGGAGAAACCAGTGAGTGGACAGAAGTGGACAGTTCTTTGGTAGCTAGCTCGTCTTGGATTTACAGTACTTGCTTAAAGATGCAGTCCCACCACCTCTCTTACCACTTCTATGAACCGAAATGTTTTGTAATTACTGAATGCATGTTTTTGATACCATCTCTTCTCTTTATTGCACCTGCATGCATAAAAGCCTCAGTACAAAATTAAAGCATGATCATTACCTTTTCCTTCTGTTATTTCTCATTGTGTTTGAATCACAATTGAAAACAATAATGTCAGGATGTAAACCAACACCAAAGAAGAGGTGAGGTGGTTCTTGGGGCTGGCTGGCTATTATCACCAGTTCAGCTTTGCCAAGCTGACCAGCCTGGCAAAGATTAGTATGGGAACCCTAAGATCAGTAATGGAGCATGGAGACAAGTGCCTGTGATCAGCTGACCTGTCCTGATATTCTTTCTGGATTTTGCCACACAGCATTCAGCAATACATAAATGAGTCATCACGACTGCTAGACATGTGGAAATCACTGAGTTAATCTAATCAGCAAAACTTTAACTTGATGTCTGCTACTATTGATGTAACCCAACTTTGACCATGAACGTCACAACTGCTCTGTAGCAATTCAGCTTCAAACTGCAAACTAACCAGTGGAGCCTGCACTAAACTGTTTAGGAGGTTCATGCAATCTTTGAATAAGACATCAATTTGTTTTGGAAGGATGTTTCCCCACATGAAAAGAGAACTTCAGCAGCTACGTATAGATCCAATGTCTGTTTAAAAACCTCTAAAATTAATGGGGACATTACATGTGAGCTTTTGTTTTCAATTGGTACTGAAGGAAAAGGTGGTGCCTTAATTAGAAGTTTTGTGCAGATATTTACATGATGCTACATGTGTACAGATGTGTTTTGTGACCAAATGATGTAGATCTGTCTTTTATTGTTTCACATGGATAAAAATCCACTAAACAAATAACTGTCCTCGATACGTTAAGAAGGAAATGCAACAATGATGCAGTAGAATTTAGAGATTCACTCTAACATGTATCCTGTCAAGTGAAAGCCTCGATACTAGCTCAACGTTACCCATGAAAGGGTTAGCTTGGAGCTAGCAATGCACTGTTTTAATGACATGGCAATCTTTTCATTTTGTAAAATAGTAAACAGCATGCAGAGCACTTAAAAGATGTTCTTCCTCACACACTCACTTGGTTGAAGCAGCATTTTCCACTGTAAAAACACAGAGACTTTGGTAAACCAGTAATAACATGAATTCATTACATTAACTGTCACTGGTGACTGCCTACAGCCAGCTTTACTAGTGTCTGTTTAGCATGACTTGTCTTTCATACCTGGTTCGGTCCAGCCATGCTTTAGATGTGGTTTAAACAAGTGTTTAACCGACAATTTCTATTTACGTATTGACGTTTAAATCCATAGGCGTCTATATTTCTAATGTGTTCAGTGACACATGTATTAGCTGCCATACTCGTGTAAAGAAGTTCTTTCATGCTACACCAACTGGTTAAATGTCTGTTTATTATGAGAGATAAGAAACGTGCTGATTGCTGTTCCTCTCTATGGTGCAAATGAAATGGCTTTGAGACTGACATAACTTTAACAGGCTGATGGGGTATGTCATGCTGCCAGGTGGGCAGGCAAGGCTGAAATACTAGTTTGTCAATGTGATACATGGAGAAAGCAGTGACATGGGAGTTTCAAATGTGTCTACTAAAAATAGAATAGAATAGAATTCAACTTTATTGTCATTACACATGCACAGGTACAGGGCAACGAAATGTAAGTATATTACAGAAATGGGTCTATTATGGTATGTTATAATGTACACGGTATGAAGTATGTTGTGAATATTCTATAACTATAAGTATGTACAGGCTGTAGTGAGTACAAGCTATGTACAGGCTATCAACAGGATATAAATATGAAAAACTACACAGAATATGAAATAAATAACTTTACAGAAATCTGAGATATACAGTTATCTTAGATTTACAGTTATACAGTTATATTTTCCCCCTTTTATTGCATCTGATTAGCATTCATTTTTCAGCACGAAAGTGAAAACACATTGCTAATACCCCAAAAGCATACCTGGACAGAAGATCATACAGTGGAACACTATCAGTCACGGTTTGGCTCTGCTCTCTGTTTTTGCAATACATCCTGTGTTTCCATTGGGGTCTGGACATATTTCAATAAATCACTGCACCCATTCACCATTTTCCAAGCAAAACATAAAGGAAAGAGTGGTGATCAAGACTTTGCTCAGTATTGTATTTACAGGATACCAGGCGAGTGATTTTGGATATAGCTATTGTGTAAAAATAATTAATTTTGTCAGTAGTGGTGTCAGTATTCTGCACACATGGCACAACAGCTACATTTCATGGACGATCCAGTGCTTTCAAGCATCCACAAAAGACCAGTGGATCATGGCAGTCAGCAGCATTCACCCTCTGGGAACCAAGAACCTCTGAAGAAATGGTCGTGGCAGTAAATAATATGGGTGAGATATTTCAGTTTTAGACAAGATATGTTACCAACAATATCACAGAGAAATAACAATTACTAAAGGTTCTCCTGTAACACACGAATTTGTAAACTGATTCCCATTCCAGGGCATCACATGCCACTCCTTTGAAACTGCTGCAGTAATATTTGATGCAGAGTCCTCTTTTGACGAGCCACACACATTTAGAAGTTAGAGGTTGGAAGGATATTTGTGCAGTAAATCAGTTTTCAAGCTGTTCTTTTTGTATTAAGGCACTAGAACTATGATTCCTGGATACAAGGGAAACTTCATTTTTGCTTATTGCAAGGGAAATATTTTGAAGTGCAGCAATCCTGGAGGAGAGCTGAAGATGGAATCTTTGAAAAACAAAAGCAGAGCACTTGACATGTTAGAGAGAGACGAGACAAACAAGCTGACAGATGCAGGAAAAGAAAAGACTGAAAGTGAAACATTTAGACTTTGGTTCGGACAGAGACAGTACTGGATGCAGAGTTGCATCTTGGCCGGAGCGTCTGGGTCCTCTTGGCCCTCCCTTTTCCCTGTGTTTGGATGCACCCATGCAGCTGGAGGAGGAGAGGGAGACAGCAGGCAGCTCTGCGTGTGTGTTTAAAAGAAAGAGCGAAAGGAAAGCGAGCCGGGAGAGGAGATAACAGCTGAATCAGGGAGAAACTGAGCCAAAGTCGGGGCCCAGCTCACCTAATGAAACTCCATAAATACAACAGACAAAATTCATTACCCCTTTTTCTTTACGCAAGTGCATTCTTTTTTGAGACAGCGCACACATACACAAACACACACTAAAAAGTTATCTATATTCAAAAGTATCTTTACTTTCCTGGTATTCCATGGAAACATGCCATGTTGCTTTACAGCCACACACAAATACCCTGTGACTGATTACTTTGGCTGGCGGCTGCATTTGAGTGAACCCCAACGCAACAATGACACCTGCTGGCCAGCCGAGACCTCATGTAACAATCTGGCCTGGATGAAATTAGAGATACGCGTTACCTTTTCTGAATCAAGTCAATGTTATGTTCCCACCATTTCATCCAAACCAGCAGCTATTGAAACTCCTCACTAATTGAGTTTGAATGTTTTCATCTATTTTAAGATGTTGCACTTGTCAAAGAAAATTTCTTCTGGCACATAATCCACCAGATAATAGGAGGAAATTACATATGCATGCCTGTGATAAGTGCTAATGTGAGGTGTATTAATATTGATTTAAAACTAACAAACAGTAGAATAAAAAAACAAAGGCAGCTTCATCACTTTGGTAGTGAGTGCATTAGTATTTCCATTTGGATGCACTGCCTTAATCTCTTACACAAATTGACCCTTTAAGAACCATTTGGATTGAACTTTCTTGAACTTCTATGGTGAGATTCATTTGGAAAATGTTGATATTTCATTACAGCTGGTAAAACAGGATTTCAGCAAATACGGACCTCAAAGGAAGACCCAAACTTAATGAAATTCATCTCAGGTTAACGGCTCTGTAAGCCTGGATGATTCAATTTTGCAATAAATCTGCTTAAAGTTTACAGAGCTTAAGTTGTGAAATCCTTCTCTGTTAAAGAACCAGCTCTCTGTCCTTGACTGTGCGAATGTGACTCCTGCTGGCTTTTGTGCTGAGTGGCTAATTTCCCCAGTCTTTATCCCCTTTCATCGGCCATTCCTCTCAAATCAGCAGATTAGATTCATTGACTGACACAGCAAACCAGCATAACATTAAAGGAAATATTCCTCACAGACTGAAAAAGATATTATATGGCACACAAGACATTTGGGGGGGAAAAGTTGGAAAATAATTATTGGATGAACTTTATTTGATTTGCTTGATTTTAAAGAATAAACTTATTTTATATGTAAATACGCCTGCTACTACTACCAATAAAAGTAATAATGTTGTTGCCATTGTCATTGTCAGCTTATCTATTAAATAAATGTAATGAACACTGGTTGGAGGACCCTATCAGACTCTACACTCTACACCACTGAAGACATCTTTGTCCACCAACACGTGTACATCTTGGGCCCCTGAAGGTTCTTATCTATCTTAGCAATTGAAATGAGCGATTTCTTGCATTTATGCACCTTCAACGCCTTATAAAAGCTTTGTATCAACATCCAACATCTAACATCACAAATAGGCTAAACTGTACTGTAACATGTACATGTACTATACTGAATCTAATATAATGTAGCATGATGTTTTCCCTCCAAAATCTTACATTCCTTTTAAAGTTTGTTCTCATTGTACTCATTTTGCCCTGGATTTCATATCTGATGTCTGCGACTGATTTTATAAAGCACATTCTGTTATATTTTTTTTTACAGTCAAGTGCTCCCCGTTGTTTTCTTTTTTCCTGACTCATTCACTTTCTCATTGTCTCCCTCTAGCCGCCCACCCATGTTTTCACTCAATACACTACTCCTTTTGCCTGTTATTCTGCCAGCCTATTCCTCTCCATCTGTCTATCAGTCTGTTTGTTCTTCCTGTCTGTACAACATATACCAGAGTTGGCTCACTCACCTTCCATCTCTGTTGCTCATCTCTGGCAGATTGTCGTGTTTGTCATACAAACATTCACTGAGAGCAGTTTTCAAAGGAGCCAGAAATCATGTAATTGCCTGAATTAAACCTTGATGGAGTCAAATGACTGTAAATATCAATGGACTAAAATTACAATGGCTAACATGGGAGCTGACTTACTGTCTTTGTACTTTTTTTTTT
>NW_005187589.1:334469-337143 GCF_000239375.1 Pundamilia nyererei
AACAAACACGTTACCACTCGAGGAGGTGGCAATACTCCGACACCAGACGTCAGTCGCGCTGCTCCTGAGTAACGCTTCATCAAATGACGTCTGATGCACCGCCGGTGTGTCAGCATCCCGTGACACACCACCCCGCCTACCTGTGCTGAAAACAGAAGCAGACCCCGTGACACCACACCAGAGAAACACCACCAACTCCTAATAGTTATTACGTGAGTTATCATAACATAAAATACAATATCATTGTATTGAAGCAATCAAGTGATGAATAACTGTTTTCCAGTACGATGTTTTGCAATGTTGTTGGTTTTTTGTTGCATTGTTGATTTGTTTTTCACTGAAGCAGCTAATAAAGCACGATGGATTTTTACAATTTTGCCTCTTTCTTGTAAGATTCTATAATAGAATTAAATAATAATGCCAGTTATAAATAAAGACAATAAATTGAGTAAATTATGAAACACTTATTTTATTTCTATTAGATCTGAAAATGTTGTGTAACACAACAACCTGAAAGGACAAATAGATGCGTCGGCCTGTAACAGCAGCTGTGAGATGGAATCGTCCAAATCACCAAAATAAACTGGAGCTGGGCTTGTTGCAGGATCTGGAGTTACTAAACATGTTGTGAGTGTATGAACTCACACTTAGGCCCTTATAATAATAAATATGTGCGTGATGAAAGTTGGGCAGCACGCTAACGTCCTTACTCCACTCTGTATGCTCGTGTGGGTCTGACCCTTTCACTCCTTTGATTTGTTCCTCGTACTTTCTTTTGCCTCTTCGTCACGTCTGTCTTCGTACGCAGCTGCTGTGTTCTCCGTCGTTTTGTACAGAACTGTTTTTGGGACAAATAAAATGCAAGTAGGGATTAAAACCGCGGAATTAATGATTACCGGTGCTGGAAATGCAAGTGCTTGATGCAGTGTTTTGATTTTGTTGCCACTCATACCCACAATGCAATGTGCAAAAGTCACGGGGTCTGTGAGTCTCTATTGTCTTCAGACACCGTGAAAACTGAAGAAACATAAGGTTTACAACATAAATGTATTTGATCTTATCAGAGTCTCATGTTTTGAGCAAGCAGAACAGAAAAAATGCAAAATAATGGATATTACTGAAAATGTCCTCTTGTTACCAATGTAGAACATGTATGCAACATTACGATATACATGAAAACCATGCTGTGTGCGCCTCTTGGACCACACGCAGAATAACATTCATGTTGTGCTGTAGCCCCATCTGTAGCTTCTGACCCACAATGCCAAACTCTGCTCATGTGACCATTACAAACTCTACAGCACTTTACATCTGTAACAAACCATTATTTTGTCACCACATATTTTAGCCAAGGTTTTTTAATCAATGCTACACTTTTATCATCTTATCCAATACATGTTTAATTCTTTCCAACAAATAAATGAACTAAATTAAGCATGAATCTATCACAGAAACATGTGAAATAAACAACTTTATTTTAACTGTCTCAGGGACAGTTACATCGTGGAAACATCTGAGCACAACAGAGAGCGTCTCCAGATATTCTGACGATGTCAGAAAATAAATGAGTATGTCATCAAAGTAAGCTTCACAGTTTTTCACTTGAAACAAAACCTTTTGCAGTAAACGTTGAAATGGTGCAGGTGCATTTTGCAACTTGAAAGGCATAACCGTGTATTGGAAGAAATGATCCGGAATTACAAAAGCAGAGATTTCAGAAGCGTTACCGTGTTAACAGAACTTGCCAATACGCTTTAAAAGGTCCAACTTTGTAACAAATTTAGCTGACTCGACACTACGAATCCTCCCCCTCCTTCCTGGAATAAGGTCAGTCCAGAGACCAAGACTTCAACAGAACACCATTTTCAACTAAATACCTTACTGGGTCTTTAGATCCATCCCTCTACAACAGAAGAAAAACAAGACGCCAGTGAAGGATCACTCTGCTGTGGTTTGATCAACGTTTCACGTCTATTCACGTTCAAATTCAAATTTATGTCTGCAGGAATAACTTCAGAAACATCACATCTGATCATTTTTACAGAATTACTGGGTGACACAAAAGAGTCTTTTTCATCAAGTGTAGCCATAAATGATCCAGACAAATCCACGATTTCATCCATTTTATGAGCTTGTGCGCGTGTAATTGTGCATGCAAGAAACACATCTGAAGATAGTGCACCAGTCAACGAAACAAACAGATGAATGGCAAAAACTGTGGATCAACGTCAGCTTTTGATTTTTCCTCAGCATCAACATGCACATTCAGCAGAGAAGCTGCCGGAGAAGCCCACACTGGCAGAGCTTTAGTGGCTTGAGCTTCCTTTCTCTTTAATGCTGGACATGCAGCGTTCAAATGTCCTCACGACAGTAAAAACAGACATGATCATTTGACTTAACAGCAGACGATGATAAAATTTTTCAGAGAGGTTTTGGTGATTTTTTTTGTTCAGATTAAATTTCTTGAAAGAGCATTTCAAGAAATTTCATTTCATTGAATTCTTTGAACGAAACACACTTTTATGAGTTAAAACAAACTCACCAGTCAAAAGCGCAGCATTAGTGAGGGAGGACACCTTTTGTTAACATAAATGAGTCACAATGCGTCAAATGCTTTTTGTATGATACGTTTTAACTTTACATAGGATAAGATAAGACTTTATTGATCCCACAA
>NW_005187589.1:341443-342732 GCF_000239375.1 Pundamilia nyererei
CCAAAAATCAGATTACTTGTAAAAGTTAAACTGGAACAAAAATGGATGAACAATGTGGAGAAAGGGTGTAAAATGACAGAGGCGGACACACACTAGGCGGCACACACGTTTCAGAAACTGTTGCTGGTTCTTGTTGTATAAGCTGGTTAGGAGCCTGAGCCCTTGGGCTACAACCAAGCCAGAAAATATGAGTCATCCCATGAAAGACCTCCCACCTGCCTTAAAAAAGCTCAGTCTTATATAGCTACAGGCGTAACTGAAGTACATAATCAGCAGCAAACATACGAACTGTAATATTTATATCGGCTGATGTAAATTTGGGGGAAATAACTGAAAGATTTTAGGCTCCGTTTGCTGTTCTTGTATCTTTCCCTGCGTCTCACGCACAACGCCCTCTCAGAGGCTGCCACACCCAGTCTGTGCTTCACAGGCAAAGTTGACTCATGAAGTGTAAGAAGACACCAGCGGAGTGTTTCTGAGTCCACAAATACCCGCCGCCGACCCGCGCACACGGCTAAAGAAGAGCCAACATGAAGCTTTGTTTGAGGATTGCGGTGCTGCTTTTCCTGGTTACTGGAACATTAACACAAGGTAAAAGCACAGCTGCCATTATTATTGTGTGTAACTGCCTTTTAAGGTCACGCGAGACGAGTATAGCGAATTAAAAAGTTGTTTGGCCACTTGCCAAAAACAAACAAACAAGCAAATAAACAAAGAAGCACTTCTTTGAAAAGCTGGGTATTATTTCGTAGTAATAACGTCTGCTCTTTGCACATGCGGATGATATGATGCACACGCGTAAAATAAGACAAATGTTTGTAATAACGTGTAACTTTTGAGGACTGTGGTGTGGTTCAATGCACACAAAAACCTGCAACCTGAGCACACGCTGAACTGTTTGCCTCGATCCAAACCGGGATACTCAGCCTTTATTCACAATTTATTTAGTTCAGCTCACGAATCCGAACATTGCCTCTGTTAACAACCCTCCTGTGCGCACAAACGTCTGAAACTGCGCGTAACACGTCTCTCAAAACTTTAATGCGTGTGCGCCAATCGCTGATCACGTCATGCCCACGTGGGGTTTTGAAGCAAATTTAATGTTGCCAGCTTCGCACAGATCTACAGATATAGGCTGCGTTCAATTCCCAGTGTAAAACTGGGAGATCTGGGCTTCCTGTGTGGGGTTTTTGTGTGCTTTTTCAAATAAAGCGGACGTTTCTTTCGCTAAACAAACTCATAACCCGTTTATTAGAAAACATGTATCAGTTACAGACGCTACACAGTAG
>NW_005187589.1:343644-345148 GCF_000239375.1 Pundamilia nyererei
ACAAGAAAGTGCTCAGTAACAACTCCAAAAATCAAATACAAGTAACACACATATCATATCACATCATATTATACACATCCAGGATTTGTTCAACATAGTTATACTCCAAGGTATAAACTTTTTCCACGGGAAAACGTCATGGGGACAAAAATCCATCCATTCATTTTCTGCCACTTATCTAGGTTTAGTGTCCTTTCTGCATCCTGTTTGGGGGCGTTACTAAGCTAGCTGACAGATATCAGTCCAGCCTTTGTGAGTGTCAGCTACATTTAAAGTTTGCACGCCATTTGCACGTCTTCCTCTGTCATACTTCCTGTATGAAACTCAAACAGAGCTGGTATGGCAAACCACAGGCATGCTTTCTAAAGTAGATGGCACGCACTGTAGTAACTGAGGTTTTCTACTTCACCCACAGCTCGTCACAACACTTTGCATAAATCTTAAATTATAACTGTAACCCAGGAAACATGCCGAAACACCCACACTGGCGTGCTCACCGTGGGGCCATACGCGCGTGTTTGATGGGAAATTGATATTTGGAGAAAAGAATTAAAACACATTCCAAACTGCAGAACTCCCAGGATGGACCTCTGAGCCATCGTCTTACATCACCTGTCACAGGTCATGTGACCATGAGCAACACTGAATCAGAGCCACAAAGAGCTGATCAGTAATCTACATGTAATACATATTGTCCTGGCATGAGTCAGAAAAGGCCGTAGGTTTGTGGTGCTGTTTGCATATGTGCGTTTTGTCTGTCTGTCAGCACGATACCTTCAAAGCTGTTGACTGAATTCTGGGGGGGATTAGAGTGGGCTCATGTCCACTCAAATGTTGCTTACATCCACCAAGGTTGAAACAGACTGAGAAAAACAGACTGAAAAACTCAACTTGTGTCAGATCTTTAACGACAGAACTGTGAGGAGAGGCAACGTTGTATGTTCAGTTGTCTTGTATTCAGCACAACAACAACAGTCGCCTCAAGGTGCTTTATATTGTAAGGTAGACCCTACAATAATACACACAACAATCAAATGAAGAAACCTCCCTTCACACAGATCTACAAATATAGGCTGCGTATATATTACATAATAAGCCAAACAATTAAACAACAAACTCCCAGCATGGATAAAATAATTGTAGACACCAGAGAATGAAACTAAAATGAAACAAAATCCGAAAGCTTCTGTTGTCCATCACCTGCTGCTGTACAACATTTGTCATGCTGCACTCATCTGGTCACAAACTATATTTAAAAAGTGCAAAGCAGATACAAGGAATATATGCAAAAACTAGTTCGAGTACTGGCCAGAGAGCTGCCTTAGTGCAGCTTTGTGCTTCTCGTTTCTTGTTTTTCTGTTTACTGCTGCATTCATGTGGTTCAAAGTGCGTCCTGGTTGTGCTTTATAACCACAGATGAACCAAAAGGCACACGAGTCCTCTAAGACAGCGGTCTCCAACCTTTTTTGCGCCACGGACCGGTTTATGCCCGACAATATTTTCA
>NW_005187589.1:346286-376711 GCF_000239375.1 Pundamilia nyererei
GTCTCCACTATTAAACTGTAATGCTCTTCCTCATGTCTTCTTCATACAGAACTCAGCCTGGAGGATGGGTTGGATGAAATAAGTGAGTGACCGTCACATCGGGCACTTTTCCTAGCATTGTTTTTTTTAAAGGTTTCGTTCACTCGTTTCTTTCTGTTTCTTTAGAAACGACAACCCAAAAGCCCAAAGAGAAGCCAAAGGCACCAGAGCAGCCCAAAAAAGATGGTTTGTAGTATTTCATGTGTTACGACTGAACTTTGAAGCACGCCATCCGTGGCCTTTTGTTTACAGTGATGTATATTACACATATGATGATCTGTGTTAGTCTGTCCCATTGTCCTGAACACAATATGTCAGTGCTCAGTAATGACATGAATGACATATATATATATGTATATATATGAGATTACAGGTATATCCATTGTAACATATCGTCTGTGTAAATCAAACTCGATGAATCAAACTTGGATGTTTTTCATGCTCTTCTTTGTGGCTCTGGCAGTCATTCGTGCCATCTTTAAATTTCCCAGAAACTGCTTCATAATAAGAACGTAAGACTGTGAAAGCAGAAATAAAACGGTATAAATATAGATTTAAACGTATGTCCCAGTTGATATGCTGCACAGCTTCCTGTTTTGAAGCCACACACGTGGACGGGTTAACAGACTAATTCCATGTGTTTCTCCTTCAGGTGAGCTAGACCTTTGGGATGCATTTGGACCAGGTAGATACGCTGACGTCTTATTTTACTGATTGTCTTTTGCTGAGTGTCAGAATTTGTTCTGCGTAATATATTTGTCCTTTTTTAATCTCATGTCTGATTTTTACTTCTACAAATGCAAAACTGTTAAGCATAAATCATAAAATAGCTCCTCGTTAGCCATGCTTGGACTGTCCACCACTGTTTTTGTTTAAATTAATCTTTCTTCCACAGACGAGCCACAGCCGGAAAAACCCAAGAAACCAAGTCCTGGAGACTCTGGTAGGTCTGACAGCCTTCATACATCCTGTGCTTCTGTATCATTTGTGATGCAGGGACATTGACGCTAAGATGGATTTTACATGTTTGTTTTGTGTGTGAGTGTATTTGAAGGTAAATGAATCATCACTTACAGTGTTTGAAGAATTTTCTTTTTTATGTCACAGATTCCAATGGATTCAATCTGGGAGACGCTGTCAATCCAGGTAAAGACATGGATCATTCCCATCAGTCACTCCAGTTTTGTTAGTAGTAGCAATGGTGAGTACTGGGAAGCGTTTCCTTTACGCCTCAACGAGGGTGAGAGAGCGAGTTCATCTGTGCTCGAGCTGGCTGGCCCTCCCCCGCCTGCTTTGAGCTGTCAGCTGTAGATTCAGTCTGGACTCAGTCATCAATGTTGAGTCTGGCTGGTTGACTGCTGTGTGTGGCTCAATGCTAACATGGTGCTATCTGCACAGAGCATACTGCTCACAGGTGGGCCTTTGCCCACATAGACTTTAATCCATCTGCTCTGTTTATCGTATATATTATTATTGGTTCCCATGATGCATTTGTATTTACAGGACCTACCACTAAACCTGACAAACCTGCTGTCAACCCACCAAAAGGTGGAGGAGGTAAGCTGTTTCATAAGCTGCTGTCAGTGGCAGGTTGTTGGTTCGACACTGATTTATGGATGAGATTCCAGTTTAGCAGCTCTGACCTGAGGCTCTGTCTCTTTGCTTCCCTGTCAGTTCTTCAGTGCACATCATGAAGGCAAATAAACATAATAATTGAGGCATTTTGAGGTTTTGGTCAGATATAATCACGTGACCTTGCTTTTCCTGTCACAACCATGAATGGAAATAAATTTACCTTTTTAAGATATGACAACGACTGAATTCATCAAGAAAACCCACATTTGTGTTCACTGATCATCAAGCAGTGTCTTTGTGGCAGATTTCCAGTCTCAGCAGATGTTGTTAACATGTGGAAACAGCTGTAGCAGTACAGAAGTGTTGGTGTTCTCATGTGACGGCATAATTGGTTCATCATTTTTTCAGGTGGTGGAAAGTTTGATGATTCCGACTTGTTTGATGTAAGCGATGGAGACTACAAGCCTGATGGAGGCCGCTCAGGAGGTACGATAACGGTTGTTTTATGATGTTATTTCTATTGTGATTGTGCTTTTTATGTCTCTGTCTTGGCTCCAGTGTAACCCTAAATCACAGGTGTCCAGCTCCAGGCCTCCAGTGCCCTGCAGGTTTTAGATGTGACCTTGACCCAGCACAGCTGGTTTAAATGACTAAATGACCTCCTCAACATGTCTTGAAGGTCTCCAGAGGCCTGGGAATGATTTGATTCAGGTGTGTTGACCCAGGGCGAGGAGTTGGACACCCCTGGGATAAATGCATCAGGATGTTACTCGTTGTGCTTCCAGCTGTATACTGCTGGTGTTTGCAGCTGTAGACCTTTGATTATATAAATGACAGACGGCACTATAACACGGTCTAAATCTGCACTGTAGCTGATAAGTGTTTTTTACTGCTGTTATGCAGTTTGTTTCCCATTGGTGAGTCAGATAGAAAATTCAGTGGTTCCAGTTTGTATTTAGGAAACATTTTGGAGTTTGTGCAGTTCTTCCTCTCTGTTGTTGTGTTTTGTTGCCCTTCACTACCGCTGACTCTGCCCAGCTGCTATAATGGTGTCATGTGTCACTGGAAGACAACAACACATTGATATAATGTAATGTTGACGCCCTGTGGCTCTTCTCCAACACTGTTTCATTATTTATCCTTGATGTTGTCTCGAGGGAACTAAAATTACTTAAAGACAAAAGAGACAGTTTATATGCACAGAAGCAACTATCTTTTTATTTTTAGGCTTTATTGCAGTAGATTCTTTTGGCCGTCTTTATCATTGAGGTTAGTGCACTTTGGCCCCTTATTTGTTATTTAATGAGTTTACTGCACATCTGTTTAACCCTTCCATGCAGCCGCACTCTGGATGTTTTTCTTTAGTGTTTTTATTCTTCTTTAGGCTTGAAAAAAGATTTTTGAACTTCTTCTTTTTAAACGTGTACTTTTCAAAGAGTTTTTTACATCCACTTAGGTAGACAACAGGCACACAAATAAATAATATACGCTGTGTAAAAACTATAAAATAGCTCAAATATTTTTGATAAAAAACATGTCAATATAACAGCATGTATATAAACTATAACAAATAGGGTTTGGAGGGACACATCAGTGTCCAGTGCAGTGGTTTATGTGCAAGTATACCATCAACACTGACAGACGTACAAGTAAACAGCCTTTGAATAGCTGCAGTGACCGCTGTGTGAAAGGTTAAAAAGCTGCGATGGAGCTTTTGGAACTGTTTTTATTGGTCACATTTGGAGGTTTGAGGATGGGACATAAAAGCATTTTCACTTTGTTGTTTTTGTTTAGACTTGAAGTGGTCACCAGAACTAGAAAGGACCAGACGTTAGGACCAGTCTGAGGTGCTCCTGTGTAGATCAGTACTGAGCTGCTGATGCTGTTCTGCTGACCTTTAAATGGTTAGAAGCTATTTTTACCAAAGGACAGATCAAAACATCTCATCGTTTATCAGAACTGCTGCAATGTTGTTTCTTCTTATCATTGGAAAAAAGGAAAATACAGAAAAACAAGTGTAGATCTTTTTGTTTTTTAATTCCTAGATAACAGGACACAGGCCTCGAGGGCTGGTGTCCTGCAGGCTTTAGAGATCACCTGAATCACATGATCAGTTCATTCCCAGGCCTCTGGAGACCTTCAGGACATGTTGAGGAGGTCATTTAAATCAGCTGTGTTGGATCAAGGACACATCGAAAACCTGCAGGACACCGGAGGCCTGGAGATGGACACCCTTGGTCTTGGTTTAGTGACAGCATTAGAATAATTAGTTGTATTTTGACCAAAGACAGGAAAGACAAGTCATGACTGAGGTATGTGATGTCATGTTGATTTGCTGTGCTGAGAGTCTGAGGTCAGCTCTCTGACTGACGTCTAACCTTTTCTTTCAGGTCGTGCCATGGGTCCTCAGGGTATGCAGTATTTTGGTTCATCTTGTCTCGTTTTTACCTTACAAATATTATGACTACATGTTTCGTTTAACAAGAGTAGCAGGAGTGCACTGCTGTCCTAAGTTATCATGCCACAAAAAATACTTATACTTTGCTCAAGATCAGCCAATGAGCTCGCTCGTCCTCGTGTTAGCATTATCATGTAGGACATGAGATCAGTGTCACAGTATGAAGCACGTCTGTAATAAACAGTGTTGATTAATGTGAATCCCGTGTTCTCACAGGTGGCGCTGACCAGCCTCAAGGTGAGTCCCACGTTTGATCTTCAGTCCATGCTTTGCCTGGACGAGTGCAGAAATGCAGCACTCGATGGGCCTGTTGTACTGTACACACACACACACAGGTTTGCCTCAGAGCAGCAGCTCTGCAGACAGTCTTAGAGGACTCGTGTGCCTTTTGGTTCATCTGTGGTTATAAAGAACAACCAGGACGCACTTTGAACCACATGAATGCAGCAGTAAACAGAAAAACAAGAATCCAGAAGCACGAAGCTGCACTAAGGCAGCTCGCTCGTCCTCGTGTTAGCATTAGCATGACATGACATCAGTGTCACAGTATGAAGCACGTCTGTAATAAACACTGTTGATTAATGTGAATCCCGTGTTCTCACAGGTGGCGCTGACCAGCCTCAAGGTGAGTCCCACGTTTGATCTTCAGTCCATGCTTTGCTAGACCTGCACAGTGTGTCCTCCATATGAGGACCATGCTCAGTCTCCAGCACTAACAGTGTTCTTGTTTTTATGATCACGTGGAATTTGTTTACATGTGGTGATGATGTAATCATGAGCTGTAATAATAACAGTGGATCATTTGGTTGTGCAGTCGCTATAAAAAGGTTTCAGCACATGAGACCAACATTTATCTATTCGGCCTTGAAGACGCGCAGCCCTTCTTCCTGTGAGTTCGTCTTCAGAATCGAAGCTCTTGAGTTGTTGTTGGTCATTTCCTGTTTCCTGTCATGGAGGAAGCACCACAGAATGCCTCTGCTTTCCTACATTAGCTTTTATCATTATGGACTTCCTGTTACTAGTTGTTTTGAAAGCTCTGCTAGCTCATTACCTTGGTGGGTAGGAGCTGGATTATGTGCTGGCTGTTTGATGGGCTGCATTTTGTTTAAGTTGCTAACGGCCCCCCGGTCTGGTTCCTCTGGTTAAAACCCTGCTACGATTGTGTCGTTGCAGATCCAGACTTTCTGTGGGGCCACATCCTGAAGATGTTAAACGCTAACATGCCCGAGGAATTCTATGTTTGGATGTCCAACTTAAAGCAGATCTTAACACCTCTGTTAGAGCGGGCCATGGATCTGTTACAAGCTGTGCAATGAGCTGTTGGGTCATGCGGCGGTTTACAAAAGCTGTTTTCAATATCTGATGGACTCAAAATGAGCAGTTAGACTTGTTGTTTTGCTGGGTGCCAGGATTGTGGTCATTGGGATACTTTTTATGTTACTTCATTTTCTGTGTGTAATTTGTTGCTGTGCAAACAAATGTGTGCTTTGTAGTACTTTGACAGTCAGAGGGGACCACATACCAGCAGCACCTCATACTGGGAGAGTTTTTTAAAGAACGTCTGACTGTGAATGCAGCTAAATATCACATGTTCATCCATGTTCATGACAACTGGTTTGCTTACTGGAAATCAGGTTTTTTACTGCCATCCCTTTGTGTCAGGACACGCCTGCGTATCTCTTCCACAGTCGGCATTCTTAGGATAGCACGCATTGAAAGCCTCAGCTGACACATCCAACATGTAGAGCTGCAAACTTCCCGGGGTAGACTTTCTGATGTGTGATCCGATGATGCTTCTTCTCTCTGGCACAGCTCAGCTTCTGAACTGCTCTTTGTGTGACTGGACTTTTGGTTTTTGCTTCGAGTCTTTTAAGGGATTTGGATTTTATTTTGAGAAAAGTGTAACACATAATAATAAAATCATAAAAGCAGCTTGAAACGGTCAGTGTATCTGAAATATGATTCCTAAATCCACAAGAGTTGTGCTGTAGGATTTAGATTTTATAATGACCTCGACTTATGTCCCAGTATCATAATAACATAACAGACACATCACGCTAAGCCCTCGGGGGTCCTGTGTGAGACAGGAGAGCAGTGAGTGACATTCTCCACATTTCCCAGCAGTAAGTCATGCACACAGCTGCCAGCCTGCCTTGTTTTCTTGTTGTTTAATATCCAGGCAACTCCCTGTTTTAGTGATCGGCAGCATCATGAGACAAAGCTCAGTGACTCAGTGTGGCTTCAAAGAACAGCTTCATTATTCATGCTGCCACGCCCTGCACTGGAGCTGCTGTATCTGCTTTTCATTTGCCTTCCTGCACGTTTTCCCAGTGCTGCCAGTAACTGTGGCATTGAAAGTTATTAACGCCACAGGTACCGCCATCGTGTGGTGAACTGTGGTCATTACAGCTCATGGACTGGGTCTGGATCAAGCTTTTTGAATTGTTCCTAAAATCTTAAACTCTAACGATCATGTTTGTGAGCCAAACAAACACAGAGCGCTGTTTCGATTTCTCACTTGAGCAGGTATCAAGTTACAAGTATTTGCAAACATTTGCCACTCTTAAAGCAGAGGTGCCCAACTCCAGGCCTCGAGGGCCGGTGTCCTGCAGGTTTCAGATCTCACCCTGGGTCAACACACCTGAATCACAGGTTTAGTTCATTCCCAGGCCTCTGGAGAACTACAAGACATGTTGAGGAGGTCATTTATCCATTTAAATCAGCTGTGCTGGATCAAGGACACGTCTAAACCTGCAGGACACCGGCCCTCGAGGCCTGGAGTTGGACACTCCTGCTTTAAAGTGATTTTACTCTGATCTTGATAAACGAAGTCATTTGACATACCGATTAAAAAATAGAATTTGAATACATTTAAAGTGGGTCCCTTCCAGTAATGTGTCCTTTTTCCGTTCGAAGGGAGTGGTCCGATTGCAGGAATCATCAGTGCCGTAGGCGTTGCCCTGGTGGGAGCAGCGTCCAGTTACTTTGCTTATCAGAAGAAGAAACTGTGCTTCAAGCTGCAGGGAGGTCGGTATCCCTCGTTTCTGTAATAATGAGTTCAGTATTACTGCTGATTACAGATAACAGGACTCTGACATCATCCTGATAAGTGTTTCTGATCCAGGTGCAGATCCAGAGAGTGGTAAAGGACACCAAGGCACTCATTCCGAGCCTCAAGGTAAGTTCTCACAGTCCACGCACGGTGGCGTGACACGCCCCAAAGCTGCCCGCGCATGCGCCACTTTTGGTGTTGTTTCAGACGGCCTGCACGTCTTGATTTTTGTAACCTGGGTTGAAGACGTGAGTGTACGATCGTATTCTCTCCACCACCAGGGGCGAAGGGCTTCAACAGAATGAAAAATGTGAGGTTTTTGGAGAAACAAGACTGTTTTCTTTGTTTCCTGTCTTTACTTCTACATCAGTGCTAATTCACAGTTTATTTGTGAGAAGGCTGCAGAGCGTCAGGGCTCTGTGACACAGCCATGAATCAGGCTCAAGCTGGCTGCTTACTACGAAGTTACAAAAGGTGTCTTAATAAGGAGTGTTCACTGGACTGAGATCTGCTGAGGACAACAGCATCACCTCATCAAACCGTTCAGTGAACCTTCATGACGAGGAGACCACACCCATCACCTTTCATCAGAAGATGAAGGTGATCACTGAGACCTGCCTGGGGTGCTTGACTGTCACGCTATCACAGAGTAACAGTAAAGAGTACCTCTCAGCCCCTCATTACAGAGTAGATTCTAGTTACTGTAGCTTCAGTGTTACTTGTTTTCTCAGCTGTGACACAGGAGCGATGACTGGTCAGTCAACAGTTTTAAAACTGTTACGCTCTGAAATGTGTGACCTGAGCAGCGAGTGAGCTTGTTTGCTGACAGATGTTCATTGATATGATAAAGTCATGTTAAGTGTGAACTAGAAGGAGAAACATCAGAGTGCACAAAGTGAATATTTAAAATGTTTGAATGCAGATCAGTCTGCTGTTCGCAGCTCGAATACTAAAGAATGATTAGGGGGAAATAATCAGTGATTATATGTAACAAGTCTTAAATGAAGGTCCGATGGAGCGTGATATTGGCAACATCCAGAACAGCACCAAAAAGACTAACTAAGCCCAGCCTGCCCCCTGGTGGTGACTGTGAACAGGCACTGGCTTATCGCTGTGCTCTTTCTAACTTCAGTTCTCAGCAACCTGCTCCAGACAAACTAGACGCGTCTCTCCTGCTGCCAGAGGACTTCATTCAACTTCCAGTCAGCCTTGTTGGTGGTGCTTCTGCAGCCTGATCGACTTAAACCAGAACTACAACTGTAGCCCAGCTTGAAGACTGTCCATTTGCAAACATCTGAGTGTGCATCTTCTCTTTGTGTCTTTAACAAAAATCAGAATATCCCAAAGGTGATTTGAAAGGAGCATTGTATTTGTGTTTGTTGGCTGTGTGTAACTACTGTAAAGATGAATACTCTGGCTCTGTGGTAATACACACATTTATTTTAAAGTAGGTGCAAATATTCATGCAGGTGATATTTTTAACAGTAAGTCTCCTCTGTAGGGTTCCCGTTTAAAACACTCCTTACTACAGTTTACTAAATACACACATATACTATTCAGCGTAGCGCACACCTCTGCAGAGAACAGGGATATAAAAGCTGCTGTGCAGCGCAAAATGAACACATCCAAACACAGCAGTGACCCTGTTTGGAGCAGGGTGTGTTCATGCTAGCCAGCCTGGTCCCTGGAGGTGTTTTAAACTGAAGGAGAGCTTTCATTAGTTGAGCTGTAGTTTAGGCTCAGTGTGTGACCGATGAAAATCAACTGAAAATGTGTATTTTAGAGTAAAAGAACCGTGTTTGTCGCATGATTTAAGCGTTTAGTGGAAGTGCACATTCTTCAGGAGGCCACGCACATTTCCAGTGCTGGTAAACGACAGCAGGAAGCACAGCCCGTGCTGAGCGCATGGAGATGTTTGTAGTGTTGGTTGCAGTGTGAGCACATCTGTTCATGAAACACAAAAAATGCACATTTATTAATGCACTCGTTGTAGACAACTCTTAGGATCTTAGCTCTTAATGTAACATACAGCACAAACATGAGTTTCTTGCTATCTTGAGCTTGATTATAAATATTCATTTTCCTCCGTCTGTCCAAAACCTTTTTATCGTCCTAACAGTCAGTCTGCTGCTTTGTAGATGAACGCTCAGAATCAGCAGCTCTTTATCAACATAGGATTTATGCCAAAAGATGAGAAGTAATTGTACACAGTGTCCTAAATACGATGTCACTAAAAGTTTGAACATTTAGCAGCTGAATTCAGGTGTTTGGTATATTTACATGGGATGTGTAGATGTGTCGGCTCATGTTTAGCAAACAGAGTTTGTGAAAGGTTTAATGAATCAGTGCCTCAGACGAGCAGCAGCCACAGATCACTGGGCCGACGCATTTATGCTCATCAGGTGTTTGTTTCAGTGTGACACGTTGTGTGCTGTCCCACAGACTCACACTGGGACATTGGTCATAAATGAGCTTCACATTACAGTCTGAGGGCTCATCAGCAGACACTCAGACTGTAATGTGATGTGAACTCTTACGATGCTAAAATATTGAAATCGTTTGCATCCCTGTGAGATGTAGATAGTTGGGGAGCTGGTGTGTACAGATGCTTCGAGCTTTGTTAGTCTGTTACTAATTTGTCTGGGTTTACAAACCGAGATGTGATCCAGGTTATTTAGTTTTTTACATCTGACTTAGATGAGAGAAATGTTGCATTTGTGAGTGGATTTAATGTACGCTAATGTTTCAAATAAAATGATCTGTGTTTGTATTTTGGAACCCTCGTTGTGTTTAACCTGCACCAAGTCCACACAAACATACCTGAGCAGCTGAAAGTCTGCTCCCATTTTTAAAGTTTCATTTTCAATCCTTTTGTTGGAGTGCAGAGGCAAAGCTGTTGGACTTGTTTCATATCTAAATGCTTCTCTAGTTTTTATGAGAATACACATATTCAGGTAAAGACTGTAGAATAATACAGAGAAGATCCCCTTTGAGCGCTTTGGTGACAGTGGGAAAGAAGACTCCCTTTCAACGGGAAGAAACCTCCGGCAGAACCAATAAAAACGAACGATTCACTGCAGAGAGCAGAAACACTCAATGCATCATGGGAATCCCCGGCAGCCTACGTCTATTGCAGCATAACTAAGGGAGGATTCAGGGTCACCTGGTCCAGCCCTAACTATATGCTTTAGCAAAAAGGAAAGTTTGAAGCCTGATCTTGAAAGTAGAGATAGTGTCTGTCTCCTGAATCCAAACTGGAAGCTGGTTCCACAGAAGAGGGGCCTGAAAACTGAAGGCTCTGCCTCCCATTCTACTTTTAAATACTCTAGGAACAACAAGTAGGCCTGCAGAGCAAGAGCGAAGTGCTCTAATAGGGTGATATGGTACTACAAGGTCATTAAGATAAGATGGGGCCTGATTATTTAAGACCTTGTATGTGAGGAGCAGGATTTTGAATTTTGGATTTAACAGGAAGCCAAAACAGGAGAAATCTGCTCT
This sequence comes from Pundamilia nyererei, assembly GCF_000239375.1. Classification (NCBI taxonomy): domain Eukaryota; kingdom Metazoa; phylum Chordata; class Actinopteri; order Cichliformes; family Cichlidae; genus Pundamilia; species Pundamilia nyererei. The sequence continues at coordinate 356,909 of NW_005187589.1, forward strand.
CTTTCTAGTCCCTGTCAGGACTCTTGCTGCAGCATTTTGGATTAGCTGAAGGCTTTTCAGGGAGTTTTTAGGACTTCCTGATAATAATGAATTACAGTCGTCCAGCCTGGAAGTAATAAATGCATGAACTAGTTTTTCAGCGTCACTCTGAGACAGGATATTTCTAACTTTAGAGATGTTGCACAAATGGAAGAACGCAGTCTTACATATTTGTTTAATATGTGCATTGAAGGACATGTCCTGGTCAAACATGACTCCAAGGTTCCTCACAGTGTTACTGGAGGCCAAGGTAATGCCATCCAGAGGAAGAATCTGCTTAGAGAACATATTTCTAAAATGTTCAGGGCCGAGTACAATAACCTCAGTTTGATCTGAATTAAGAAGCAGAAAGTTAGAAATACACACATAAAAAACAGGAATTTCTTTATGTTTCATCTAGTTTATAATGAAATCTTACGTCATATTCAGCCAGATATGATCTAAAATATTTGATGGAAACCACTCATTTCCATTTTAATTTCTAACCTCTAGCATGGACTGGCTTTGTCGATGTTGCACCACCTATACACATACGGTTTCAACAAATGCGCTGTTATGAACAAAGAATGTAACGGACACACAGCGTTGCATTCTTACTGAGCTCGTAATAGGCAGCTGTCACTGGGTCAGGTGGGCATCGCACTGGTCCTGGGGTTGGTTGTCACACCTGTAGACATGTGAATGCTGGTGTCTTTTAAAAGATACATTAATGCCATCAATGATACAAAAGTCCATAAAATAGATTAGATGAGACTTTATTAATCCCGGCTTCCTCCGGGAGATGGTGTAGTGCGGTGCTGCAGAGCTGCTGGGAAAGCTGCCACAGCCACATAAGTCATGAAATGCAGGATTTGTTCTCTTTGATAGAAGCTACATCATTAAAGCACTTCACTGCTCATATGCACAGTTATTACTCACACTAAGTAAACTTATATCTGAATAAATGACGAGTAACGCTGTTTTTACTGAAGGTGTTCGTGTTGTGATGGCCAGCTTCCTTTTTGCAGCAGGAACAGCCCACCACAGAGTGGGGGTGTCGAGCCGAAACACCGGCTGATTGGTAACCTGTCACGCATGTGGAGTGAAAGGAGGGCGGTCAACAAAGGGGCATTAGGGCAGAGTGTGTTGCACAACATCAGTCAAAGCTTCCTTTGTGCTGGTTGAATGACCAGTTGAGCAAACAGGTAACCAGCAGCACCAGCAGCCCAGTGTCACACGGTCGGGAGGAACAACTGAATGAGCTGTGGGTTGGTGGCGTTTCTCGGGATTTAGCCGCTGCTAACCCGGGTCTGTCCGGGCCTTTGTGATTGGCTGCTCCCACAGCGCTGCAGGGAGACTTTCACACACGTGCCGCATATTCCTGATCTCCTCTGTGGATACGTGCAGCTGTCAGGTGCGCACAAAGCTTCTGTCAACAGGAATGTCAGGTAGGTGGCTTTTCCTTTAACACACACGATCTAGTCTTTATCACGTTATACTTTGTTCTACCGAGGAATCAAGTACGCGTCAGTGTGCGTGACCTTCTTTCAATTCAGTTTTATTTAAACAGCGTCAAACCACAACAGCAGTCGCCTCAGGGCGCTTTATATGTAAGGCAGAGCCCACAGTAATAACTCAGTTAACCCCTCCACAGGTTAACTTCTTTAACTGAGTCGTAACTCGCTCAAGCTTCCACTCAATGAAAAACGGCGCAGTGAAATTCTGACATGAAAGTCTTTGCCTGCTGTTCCCCAGCACTCTCCCACACAGTGAGCCGCGTGAAATGTGACACTCGTGCAGACAAAAGGTTAACATGCTTGTGATCTGACTGCATGCTCGGGATATTAAGCCATGCACACTCTGTGCTCTACGTGACGCGTGATTTACAACCACAATATGAGTGTAACCATATATCCACGCATCAGAAGAACCAGCAGTGGGCTGTTATTTATTATTAAGAGTGTTCCCAGCAGAGGCCAAGTCTAAAGGTTATTAAAACATACTTACATTCACAGAACTTCAATCCTGTGTCCTGTCATTGCGATGGTGGCGATGCAGCCACTCTGTGACCACTGCAGTGACTGTGGCTTTTACTGACACACACAAACAACAACAACACAAATCCCACCTAAAATACATCCCATCCTAAATGTACAACCACAGTTACCAACGTTGGGACTTTGTGTAAATGTAAATCAAAACAGAATGCAGATATCTTTAAGCCATATTTGATCCGAGCATCTCAGCTGTTTAAATGTAGAAATCTACTGTATTTTTTTTTTTTTAAACAAAGTAAGTTGAAAACTGAAACCAGTTTGTTGTTGATGTTGTTTCTTGATGATTCAAATGTTTTTAGATGGAAGATTTCAGGCTGGTCAGCTCACAACCCAGACAAAGGCATGCCTTTCTAAAAACACAGCAGAAATAAAACGCACGTCTGGACTCTGTGTGTGACTCGTGTCAAACTTCAACGAGCCACTTTAGTGTTCGAGTACTACAAAAACCCCAACAGACAAGAAAACAGCCACAAATATTTCCTAAAATGGTTTTGTTATGTCAAATATTGTCAAACAAGCCTGTTTGCTCCTCCCTCGTCACTAAACGAATCCTTTCAGTGAACTACCAAACAAACACACTGGTCCTCTGTGTCTGTGCACACACACAGCAGCACAGTGCTACACACTAGTTTGTGAACTAACACAGCCAATCCCTCAGCACGTTTGTGCTCTCTGCTCATATTGCCTTCATATTAAATCACTTATTTTAACAAAAAAGTCACTTCAAAGGCCAAACTGCATTATAATTCTTCACTTCAAGATTTGGTCTGCAAGCAGGGGTGACGTGGGCCGCAAGTGGCCCCCGGGCCACGAGTTTGACACCCCTGCTCTAAAACCTGTATGTACTTTCAGCCTTGATGGTACCTTTGCAGAGCTGACCGCTCCACAGGCATTGATGTAGCAGTTGACCAAAGTGCTTAAAGTAACCCTACCCTTCTTTTAATACTACGAACTCACATCAGCTTAGGTTACTTCAGTCTGTATTATGCAGCTACCCTTTCATATTTGCATTTATTCTCATATTACGCTTATATTTATCTTCCTGCCAGTAGAGCTTCCCATGTTTCAGAGGTCCTTCTGCTACCGCCCGTGTATTGCTACCCACCTTGAGAGGTCATGTGTGTGCTGCACCTACTTTACAGTACAGGCCCCTGCGCCCTGCACTACAAAGTGAATTTGGCTCATCTGTAGCAGTGGCGATCCAATGATCAGGTTTGGTGTGTTCCAACTACTCCAGAGACATTCTCAAATGGGGATTAAAAACTGGTAAAGAAGGTAGAAAATGTGCCAGGAAAATGCAACGCTGGTGCAAAATGCACAGATTGAATGGTGTCGTGGTGATTTTAGCACACAGAGCGGTAAGATAAAACATTTTAGCTCCAGTTTATTATTTGATGGCTGAGTGTGCTCTCAGTGCTGCTGCAGATTTCTACACATCAGACGTGCTAAAACTTTAAAGCATAATGGAAATCACTTTAGTTTTTTGCAGATCACAGTGAAAACAATTTAAACAGTTACTCACTACAACAATATGATGCACAGCTGCTGCATTTACTGGTTCTCGTGAGGTAAGCTTGACAACAGGCACGTGTAAAACGTAGTGCAGTGTTCTGAACATGTTACGACTGGTTTTTTTAAATTCTGTCAAATAACATTTTGAAAGGTACAGTTTCAGAGTCTGAACCTCAACATATTTTCCACTGAGAATGACCAAAATTAGTCTCAGTTGGTCTTACTAGAAGTGCATCTGCTTGATGTTAACCTATCATAGGCTCCTTAATAGGTCATTAAACAGTGTCTGGGGTGGAGTGCGTGGATTTGGACCAGGTCAGGCCTGGATCTGTCCATAGTGGCTTTCTGAATTGTATTCTTTATTTAAAATAGCTCCTTGTTCCACAAAGATCCTGAAATATTTTAAATACTACAAGTAGTCTTTTTCTTTCTAACATGCCTTTACTGATATCGCTTGTGAAAGGGTCACTGTTACTTAACTCTCAGTGTGAACAGGGTATCAGGACCTCATGTAAAAGTCAAACCATGCATTGGTTACTTTTCCTGCTGCAACAAAGAAACACCAAATCCAACAAAGATTAAATGACAAACACACGTCAGCCGGGTCAGTCAGCCTGATGGGGTCTTTTTGTTCTTTCTCCAGCTGCTGAGGCTTTTGTGACCCTTGCCACCACAGACTCTTACTGCATGGGAGCCGCTGTAGTGGCCAGAAGTCTGCGGCGGCATGGAACAACTCGCCACATAGTTGCCATGATCACACCAAATGTCTCTGAGCAGTCAAGGTGGGGGAATAATGAACCATGTGTCAAACGTTAAAAGAATTTAGTCTCACTCCCTCATGTGTGCTCGAAGTATGCTCAGCCATTGTTACATATCTTTTCCAAGGGTGTTTTCATCTTTATGCAGTGGCTCCAGAAAGCTTTTGTTCCACATTTTGTCCTGTTACAGCCCTATTCCAAAATATATTAAGTCTAAAAATCTTCATATGTATATAAGTATTCACAGCCTGTGTTTCATGCAGCTTTTGCAGCAATTACAGCCTCAGTTCTTTTCGTGTATGACTCTACAAGCTTGATGCATCTAATTTTGGGCAGATTCTCTCATTCTGCTTCGTGGAACTGATCAAACAAAGGTGGGAGATGTTGGTGCACAGTCATTGTCTGAGTCCTACAGAAATGTACATTCAGGTCAGGACACGAGAGATAAAGGGAGACATCAGGCTGAAGAAGCAGTTCTATCAGGCTTGGTTAGCCTGTGGGACTTTGGAGCCAAGACCTCCTTAAACCCACTGACACGTCTTCTGTAGAGGACGCAGAGTCTGGGGACGGGTGGATGACTCCTCCATCACTGAGGCCGAGGTCACTGAGGCAGTTAAACAACTCCTTGGTTGCGGGGCCCCGGGGGTGGATGAGGTTCACCCTGAGTTCCTGAAGGCTCTGGATGTTGTAGGGCTGTCTTGGTTGACACGCTCTGAAATGTTGCATGGTCAGGGGTGGTACCTCTGGACTGGCACACCTGGGTGGTGGTTCCCATTTTTAAGAAGGGGAACCGGAGGGTGTGTTCCAAATATAGAGGGATTACACTCCTCAGCCTCCCTGGGAAGGTCTATGCCAGGGTGCTGGAGAGGAGAGCCCACCATCCATTAGTCCAGGGGTGGGCAACTCCAGGCCTCGAGGACCGGTGTCCTGCAGGTTTTAGATCTCTCCCTGGGTCAACACAGCTGGATCACATGATTAGTTCATTACCAGGCCTCTGGAGAACTTCATGACATGTTGAGGAGGTAATTTAGCCATTTAAATCAGCTATGATGGATCAAGGACACGTCTAAAACCTGCAGGACCTCGAGGCCTGGAGTTGGACACGCCTGCATTAGTCAAACCTCGGTTACAGGAGGATTGTCCCAGTTGCGCAAAACTGGACCAGCTCTTTACCTTCTCAAAGATATTCAAGGGTGCATGGGAGTTTACCCAACCAGTGCACATGTTTTGTGGGCTTGGAGAAGGCATTCCACCGTGGCCCTCAGTGTTCTGTGGAAGGTGTTTCGGGAGTATGGGCGTATCTTGCCCGTTTCTACGAGCCATTCGATCCTTATCCAACTGTTGTAAGAGCTTTTAAAAAAATAAAATAAAATTTGCATCCAGACTTTTCCATTATGGGTTATTGTGTGTGTAGAATTTGGAATTGGGACTGTAACATGAAAAATGCAGAACAAGTGAAGTGTTGTAAATACTTTTACTCTGGTCTGAACCAGGTGATGAAACTTGTAGTTGTGGTTTCTTTTCATATAGGAAAAATTCAAAGTGAAGTAAGTGACCCACATTTGTCACTACATGAAGTAACGTTAAGTTGGCATACTGGCCAGATGTTATTGGGATGGGAGCAACAAACATAAGGTGAAATGGGAGCTGTGTGTGAAAATGTTAGGTGTCCCATTACTCTTGAACAAACAGGCTCTGAAGGTGCATCTGCTAAAAATCATATACTGACGTTTATGAATCGCCCGACAGACTCGCCCTTGAAGATGTGTTTGATGAAGTGATTGTGGTGGATGTGATGGACAGTGAAGATTACCACCACTTGTCCTTGCTGGGACGTCCTGAGCTCGGTATCACTTTCACTAAGATCCACTGCTGGACTCTGACACAGTATAGCAAATGCGTCTTTCTGGATGCCGACACTCTGGTGAGTTCACTGACACATGCCGATATGTCTGAAGCTGGTTGAGGGGAGGATCACAAACACTCGGGGTGGGAGCAGTGGGTAGCAGTTTCCCTTGTGTCCTTGTAGTGAAGGCACATTTGAGCCAGTCGCCTTCTCAGCACAGAGGAAATGGTGTCTCACAGATATCTTCATTTAGCATAGAAAAAGAGTTTGTTACAATAACAATAAAAACAAGAACAACCCTAGTTTTCTTTTCTGTGCTGTAGCCAGGTTAGAACAGTCAGCTCGTTTTTCATTAGAGTGGGATGTAATTGTAGAAAGTCTCTGTGACGATATATTACTCCAGGTGAACTGAGAGGGTTTGTGCTTCTGACCAGGAACAAACAGCAGAAACACACATATAAGCTGCTCGCCTTCAAACTTCACAGCAGCTGTGATCTGTGTTCAGAGGAACAACTAGAGTGTCACACTGAAACGGATCAATGGCAGGCTGGTTCACTGGTCAACGTGCTTTCTGTAAAAAAGCACGTTTGAAGACTAAAACTTGTTTTTTATCCCTTATGACGCCTGTTTCTACACAAAGGTAACATGTATACCTCCAGATGTCAACTTAAGGTGGATGAAGTCCGTGTAGATGTGAGTTTAGATGACCTCTGGTCTCCTCAGGTGCTGTGTAACGTGGACGAGCTGTTTGACAGGGACGAGCTGTCAGCCGCTCCTGATCCCGGCTGGCCCGACTGTTTCAACTCAGGAGTGTTTGTCTTCAGACCGTCCCTGCACACTCACACCAGACTGCTGGATCACACCAGTCGCCACGGCAGCTTTGATGGTAACACACGACTACACGGGCTCAGGCACAAGCAATGAGCTACAGTGCTTTGAATTCCAATGGCTCAACTAATTGGAGTCATGTGCTCATAGAAAGCACGTCAATGATGTTTTATTCCCAACAAAAATATTCAGTCAGCTTTTGGTTTTGTTCTGATCAGGGAGAGAGCGGTGACTGGTCTGATTCAGAAATGCATTATATTATGTCAACCTAGCCTCACCGGGACACCAGGACTTCAGCTATCTTAGTCAGGAACTTCATTGACATAATGCTTTCCCTAGCCCCTTACCTAACCATTAAAAATGAATGCCTAACCCTGACCCTAAACCGAACCATAACCTAATTGCAACCCTGACACTAAAACCACAGTTTGAGCCTCAAAAATGCCTTCAAATATGTGAAGACCGGTGAGTGTGTCCTCACAAGTATAGTAGAATGCAGATGTCGGTCCTCACAAAGATAGCTAGACAGGAACACACACACAGAGGCAGCCTCTGGTGGGTGTGGATCTCACAGTTAACCCTTTCACAATGAACTCTTGGACAGCTTTGCATCAAATGCACTGACATCACATCATGTTTTTAATGTGCAGGATCCTTTAGCACCTGCACACCTACCAAACTTTAGGAAGAATAAAATAAAAGAATATTGAGATTTTGTTTTCAGCTCTTTATATCAAAAAAAATCTAATTCCTTGAATTACTCGATGAATCGTTGCAGCCGTTGAGCTGATCTGAGGACAAATTCTTTGCTTTGATGCTTCGTTTATCAACTGCGGCCTATACTCAATGCATGGAAGGATCAATAGGGTACTCGATTACTAAACTAATGGCCGCAGTCCTTGTAAATGTTGTGCTGATTTATTGTTCAAACCTGGGTAATTGTTACAGTCACACAAAAAAAGGGGAACAAAAGATAAAAACCATACATTGAGTTTGTTTTATTGTGGACTTTGTTCTTGTGTGCTGACAGGAGGAGACCAAGGACTGTTGAACTCTTTCTTCAGTAGCTGGTCAGTGGAAGACCTCAGTAAACACCTGCCGTTTGTTTACAACCTCAGTGCCAGCTCGGTCTACAGCTACCTTCCTGCTTTCCAACAGTGAGTGTGTCTGCGCTGCCTGTGGTTCTTTTCCACTTAAAACCCACAGTTAAATATCTCCACATGTAAAGGCTAGTTCTAGTCCTATAATGCATGTCATTGTTTTGGGCATAAATCAAACAGTTTTGTATTTATCGTCACAGGAGCATCATCTGCTGCCTGCATCACTGAGGTGAAAACATATTTGCTAGACGTGCAGTCGGCACTGAAATAAAACTTGGATAACAGATCAGTCGCTGACATCACTCTGAGAAATCTCTTTAATCTGGACTCCAAAATCTACTTTTCTTCAGAGGTGGACTTTCTATGCTCGTCTTGTCGCTTTAGCTGTCCTCTTCCATCTGTGCAGGATGTGTTTGCACAATGCCGTCGAAGCAGAGCCGTTAAAGTTGACTCCACACGCCCTCACTGACCCTTCACCCTTGTGCTCGGTACAGAACTGCCAAGTTTCCAGACTCCTGAATGCTCCATGATATATATGATATATACATGTCCAACTGCTGCTGTACATGATCAGTCTTAATGCTGCAGTTTTGAATGTGGCATGAAAAGCTCTGTATGAAAAATGCTGGCTGGAAAGCACTTACACATAGAAACGTGCTGGTGTGAATGAGGCAGTCGGGTAAAGTAGAAAAGTGCTGTAGCAGAAGGCCACCAGTCCATAACCCTGTTGGTGTGAATGTGTCCTGGTGTGTTCGACAACGCTTTGCTTCTTTTTCATCTCTGTGTTAGTGTGACACTTTTCAGCTGGTCTATGAAGGCGACCGTTGATTGGATGCTGCAGTTATCTGGCTTGAGTGTGTTTTTAGTATAACATCTGTAGTATTGTAGTGTACCTTAATATTAGGATCAGGAGGGTTTTTAAGCCCTGCACGTTTTCTCTTGTTCGTTTTTAATTTGAGCTAACTGTGCATCTCTGCATTGACTGTGAATGTAATCTTACAGTCTGAACACAACTGATAGAGTTCTTATGAAACGAGAATAAACTGACAGAAAACAAACGGTGACAGCTGATGACGCTCCAATAAACCTTCTGGAACATAAATATAGGTTTGAGGAATTGATAAATTGGGAAATACTCTGAACCGTGTGGGTTTCAGTCTCCTCTGTGTTACTGGTTTCCACAGTTGGACATGTTGGAGTTACAGTTTTGTTCTTGCAGGTTTGGCCACAATGCAAAGATCATCCACTTCCTTGGAGCAGACAAACCCTGGAACTCGCAGGGAAACAGCAGCTACTCACACAACATGGAGCAGTTTGTGTCTCTGTGGTGGAAGGAATACCTTATTCACACAGTGTCATCTGCTCCAGTTGTCCAGCCCAAGCAAGAGCAGGAGAAACCACAACAGGTAGGAATGTGCATGAGGGCGGGTAGGACAGTAAAGGGTTAATCGGGGGAAACGGAACAGGTGTGGGACTCACTGGTGGGTGGAGGTCCAAAGTCACACACCAGGAGTCAGAGGAAGGGATCTGAGTGGGACAAAGACAAAAATGACATCTGAAGCTAAAGATTGGCTTTAAACAGCAGCAGACGTTACCAGCATGAGTTACAACTGAGCTATGCAAACGTTCACATGGGATGAGCCATCAGGCTGATAGTGAAACCCCCGAGATGTCTCTGCTTTACCATCATGTGCCTGTGCAGTACAGCAGCTCACAGGTGGTGTCCTTGTTAGTAAACCAGTATCACTGTCATGATGTTGTAGTGAAGGCACCAGACTGGCTTACTCACACTGTCTGGTTTAAATCTGATGCTTTGTTGGACTCATGTAAGGATACATTGTCACCAGTTTGCTGGATTTTGTTTCATTGTGAAGAGTGTTGCTTTGCCACGTTTGGCAGATGCTCTGCACGTTTTCTCTGCAGCCGCTCCAGCACCAGTTTTCACTGCTGACTTCTCCCTCTGTAGCTGAAGATTTGTCAATCTGTCACATAAGTTGCTGCAGAGTTTGGCTGCAACATGAACGTGGCAGCTAGACGTGTCAGATGGCTGTGCAGCGCTGGTCTTGGTTGTCAGCCCAACATTTACTATCCTCCTTTTTTTTTTGTCTTTGTGCAGATCCAAGAAAGAGAAGCCAAGATGCCGTTTACAGAAAACTTGGACACCTCGAATTCACTGCTTGCACATTTTTCTCCTCCTCCTCCTCCTCCTCCTCCAGAGTACCTTTATTCACAGTCTGAACCAGCTGTGGTAAGCTGAGACTGACATGCTGATCTGTATGTTAAGCTCTTGGACAGTTTCTGTGTTTTGTTGAAGCATCATTTTTTGCTTTTGTTTATTGCTAAATATAATTGTCATAGCTGTGCATCTCATGAGTCAGAGTAGGGGGATTAACTACTTTAAACACAAGTCAGACTTTTCCTGTAAGTACTCATTCGATATAATCTCTTATCAGTACATTAATTAGCTTAATGAATAACCTTATTGGCTAGTTGTGTTTTTCATATATCATAGTAATGATTGTAGTAGTTGTGAGTATTTCAGCCTGACTTCATTTGACTCCAGGAAGAAAAAACACAACAAGACAGGGATACAGCCTGCTGTCTGCCACGGGCCTCCGAGCTTCTCGTTGTCTTTGGTCATTTGTTTAATTCATTACAACTTGATGCACTGTTTTTATACAAGCTTGTACGATTAGTTTGAACAACCACATTCCCTCCAGTATGATCACAGCTATGAACATGCATCAGCAGAGTTATCCCCACGATCAGGTGATGTAGAAGCTTTTACAACAGCGTACGGCACATGCAATCACGTTTGCTGTTTAGTAAAATGATTCCTGCGTCTGCAGTGTTCCCACACAGATGGCACACAGTTGGAGAAGGAGTCGAGATCGTCTGAGGAGTCAGAAGCTGAGGATCCACCTTTGGGGGCAGAAGGCTCTGAAAGCAGTGACGTTCCTGCAGACACGGCTGCTGATCCCGTATGTAGTCCTTTAAACCATAGAAGTATGAATTTACAGCTGCCAAATTTATGTTCTGTAAAACAATTTATGTTGTAATAATCTGCAGATTTTGCTTGTCAACAGAATCGTAAATGAAACCGTAATTATGTCATTCCTTAGACTAGTTGTGACGGCCCCTCAGACGTAGTGTGGAAGTATTAGCACGTTCTCCAGGCTCACAGCAACTTAAAGGTTTCAGTGAGGAGGTGTGTCTGAGCCAGCGCTATGCAGGGCACATTCTTTCAAGGCAACACTGGTTTCTCAAAACCGCACAGAGCACATGCTGGTGGCAGTTATCATTTTGATTTGGTTTACTTACAATATTTCAGATCGATGTTTATTGTACCAGTTGAATCTGTTCAGAATGAAGTAGAGCTACTGCACTGGTTGAAACGTCCTTTGACTGTCAGTGTTCACTTAAATGTGTGGCACAGAGTAGCAGACAGCTTGTAAAAGCTTCACTTGTGTTGCCAGAACATGATTCATGGAGCGGTGGTTTTGTTCTTTTTAGCTACTGTGATACTCCTCCTCCTCTTCACAGACGATTCACACTGACTCTTTGTGTTTACACTGTGTTGTCTTTGTGTAAGAATTCAAATCCGGCCAGATTTCAAAACGAGACTTCTGTTAAATGCATCTATATGGAATAATTATGTGATGTTTATTTCCCACTTTGTCGTGGCAGACACCTGCAGACACTGAGCCGCTGGATCACCGCAGGCTGTGGGAGATGGGACAGGTGGACTACCTCGGCAGAGATGCCTTTCAAAACATCCAAAGGATGCTGGACCGCTTTTTGGATTAAAAAATGTCAAACTTCATCAGCCTTAGTGTTTCCATGTTCTGTAGTGTGGTTACTAAAATGCTGGGGTTTGACAGTTTGCATGCCTTAATACATAGAAGGGCACACAAGTATTTGTAAAAACTGAAGTTACACACAGTAACACGCTTTTTACCTGTTTACATACTGATTTATTTATTTGAGCAGTCTGATAGACATCTACATCGTTCATAGATGGTTTGGTTTTGTTTTTAAAGTACCTTCCCAGTGCTGCTTATTACTAGATGGCCCAGTCAGGACAGAGGAGAGCTAGTACCTGTTTTAGTTTCTGTAGTTTTCTTTTCTTTTTGTTTTATTAACCTGTGCTTTCTTGGTATTGTGCTGGATTAGTCTTCATCATTCTCGGACAATGACCACAGGCCAAAACCTGTTGGTCAAGGATCAAAGCTGTTCTTTATACTCCAAGTGTTCTTTGGACCCTTGTTTTTCTCCATGCACCTTGGAAGTAGGTGACGCTGTCGCAGGAACAGCCTTTGTGCTGGAAGTGGCAAATGCAAAATTAATATTGCATGTGAGAATCACAAAAATATGATATAGATAGTTTAATTGGAAACTTTAAATTGCCCATAGGTGTGAATGTGGAAGTGAATGTGAGTACAAATGGTTGTCTCCTGTCTATATGTTGGCCCTGCAACAGACTGGCGACCTGTCCAGGGTGTACCCTGCCTCACTAAGACAGCTGGGGTGGGCTCCAGCACCTCCCGCCATCCTGAAAAGGATAAGCGGAAGCAGATGGATGGATGGATGGATAGTTTGAAGTTGACTTTAAGTATGCACTTGGCTTTCAAACTTGGATCATTTGAACACCAAAATGCAAGATGTCATGCTACTCATATCCCACCGAGTCATGCAAACTTTGATCCATTCTTTTAAGACGGTCCTTATAAACACATAAAGATTCATGACTATCCTTATAAATAATGAAAATCCACAGAATTTACAGAAATTCTGAACAAGAGTGACTCCAAGATGAATAGGTTGTAAAACCTTAAAGGAAAAGGCCAAAAAGGCAGATGCTTGACCCCTGGAGTCTGTCTATACACATGCTTGTTTAAATATTTAAACCTTTAACACTGGCACTTGTCTGGTGATACCACTAACACTCACTGATGGCTAATAGATGTTTTTCCCATTAAAAATGGTTGCAGTCCTTGAGTTGGTTTTAAATGACTTTTGATATGAACGATTAAATAATGACCAAATTCTACATACCTCAGCACTGACACGATCTGACCAGTACAACAATGAAAAGGCCTAATGTCTCAGAGTAGTGGATGAGAGGACCTGCAGCTCAGCCATCAAGGTCTCGTTCACTCAGTGTTGACTGGAGTGGGCTCCAACCCGAACCCTGTATCCCGATGTCTCCTCCACTCTCATGAGACTGCTGGGAGATGGAACAAGCCCTGTAGGCGCACACAAGGATGTCTTTTCCTCGATGAGCTCAGCTGCCGCTTCATGCCAGCAGCAGTGATATGGACACAGCAAAGATACACCTGTGGCCAATACCTGCAGAACCATTCTTTTTTTGGAGGTTGTCTTCTTATTGCCAGTGTACTACGGTGTTATTTTTGTGCCTCTATTCTGAGCACACGTAAAGAATTTACAAATGTACAAATGCTGCATTTTGAGGAGAAAATAATTTTGAGCAAAGAAAAGTTTAATTTGAGCGAACAAAATTTATTGCTGCATGCAAGAAATGTATTTGAGTGTTTGCTATTATCCATATACACACACAATAACAGCCCCTCTCGCTCAGTTGTTGGCATTTGCTCTTGCTCAGATCTCTGCTCTGTGCGCTCTGTGTGTCGTTCTCGCTCACATCATCTGCTCTCTGCACGCTCAACTCTTTCTGTGCACTGTTATAAATGTGCCACAAAACCAACCAATCACAGACTTGGATGCAAAACTTATGATTGGCTGTTTTGGTCTCCAATCAGCTCCCTAGCTACTGCATTCGGGAAACATGGTCCAGAATGTAACTAAATCCATTTTCGGTTAGTATTGTAGCGTCCCTCCGACAGAAGACGGAGACTATCGTTATTCCGGTTACCTGGTGTTATATTAGGAACAGTAACACCGGCTACTGTGTGCCATAGCCAACGCCAAAACAAGAGGGAAAAACGCACTCTCTTGAGTCAAAACCCCCAACTTGCGCTCCTTTTTCCCTGCAAACACACACAACAACATTCTCTAACACCCCCAAACACTCTCAGCCAACCACACACATGCTCTCCTCCAGACTCTGCCATTGGTAGATGATCTGATTGACAGGCCAAACGGCCTCTAGACTACTACACATTCAAGGATACTCAAGGATAGTCCCTCGCCGGGCGGATAAAGTCTCTCAGGTGGCCTGGTGGTCTATGGTGCCTCCTTGGGCGAAGGTGCCACATCTGAAGCGGCCACAGGCCCAAGGCTCATGGGGCTCACTGTAGGGGGAGTCACAATGGTGATGGAAGAGTCTGTAGGGGTGGAGTCCAGGTCTGTCCGTGCCCCGATAGGGGGCCAGTGTGTCCTGGTGCAGGGCGACCTTCCTTCCCCTCTGGGGGGTAGTTGTACCCTGTACACCACTTCCCCCAGGTGTTCCAGGACCTTACAGGGCCCAACCCAGTTACTGTCCAGCTTGGGGCATCTGCCCTTTTTCCTCCAGGGGTTGTACACCAAGACCAGTTCCCCAATGTCAAAATGTCGGCCTCTGGAATGGATGCTGTAGTTCGTCTTCTGCCCCACCCCCGCACTTATTAGTTTCCTTCAAGCAAAGTCATGAGCAGACTCCATGCGATCCTGGAGCTTCCTCGCATAGTCAGAACCTGGTTGATCCTCATCAGCATCAGAGGGTCGGTCCATCATCATCTCTGCTGGAGTCCGAATCTCCCTTGCCAACATCAAGAGGGCAGGGGAGCACAAAGTCGAGCCTTGGACCACCAAATTATATGCCATGAGGACCAGGGGAACACGAGTGTCCTGGTCACGTTGATGTATAGCCATCACTAGCGGCAGTTGCTCTGCCAGTGTACGGTTAAATCTCTCAACGAGTCCCTCACTCTGTGGTTAGAAGGGTGTTGTATGGCTCTTATGGGAGCCTAGTTTCTCGCACATGGCCGCAAATACACGGGACTCAAAGTTCCTGCCCTGCTCCGTGTGGATTACTACAGGCACCCCAAATCTGATGAACATCCCCTCCACCAGAGCATCCACAATCATCTCGACCTCTTGGTTAGGCAATCTGTGTGCCTCTGGCCACTTTGTGAAATAGTCCATAGCTGTGAGGATATCTCAGTTTCCCCGTTCTGTGCGGGCAAAAGGAGCCAGGATGTCCATCCCCACCCTCTCCACAGGGTACCCTGCTGGAAACTGTTGGAGTTGGGCATGGGATTTGGTTGTGGGCCCCTTCCGTGCTGTACAGCTGTCGCAGCAGTGGCAAAAGTCCTCTACATCCCACCTATGTCGGGCCCAATAGAATCCCTGCTGGAGGCGACAGAGTTTTTAAGTGACACCAAAGTGGCCAGACCCTGGGGCTCCATGCACTGCGCGAAGCACCATCTCTTGCAGGGCCCGCGGGACCACCAACTGCCACCTCATCTCGCCCGTAGCTGGTTCCTTCCAGCCCCTTTGCAGCACTCCATCGTACTGCCGCAAGGCATTAAACATGGACCAGAGTCCCTTTGTGGCCTGAGACAACATGGCGATTTCATCCTTTTGGGGTTGTCACTGTTCCTCAATTCTCTGGCTCCTTAAAAGACATGAGCCACTGCAAGGCAGCATGGTCAGTTCTGACCGTGAAGTGGAGGCCCCGATGTAGTACTTAAAGTGGCGTGTGGCACATACCACTGCGAGCAGCTCCCGCCTTGTGACACAATAGCGGAGTTCAGCTTTGTTGAAGGCCCTACTATGGTATTCTTTCTTCCCGCCGGGTATCATCTAGGCTGGCACTGCACCAGATCCAACACTGCTGGCATGTGTGTCAAGGACAAAGGGTAGTGTGGGGTCAGGCGGAGAGAGCACTGGGGCCCCCACTAGGGCTTCCTGCAGTGAGGTGAAAGCTCCCTGGCAGCCTGCTGTCCACTGGAATGGAACAGTGGCACAGCTATGCAGGAGAAACCCTCTGTAGTAGGATGCCAAGCCCAGGAAGCTCTGTAACTCCTGCACAGATTTTGGGGTGGGCCAGTCCTTCACAGCTTGGATCTTATCATCCATGGTGCCGACCCCCCCAGCCCCCAGTGAGTGGCCTAGGAACGTGACCTGACATTGCATGAAGCAGCATTTCTGTGGGTTGAGTTTTAGCACTGCTGCCAATACCCTCTCCAGGACCCGTCTGAGGGCCCCAAGGGCAACGTAGAAAGAAGCACCATGTACCAAGATGTCGTCCAGGTACACCCAAGGCTGGACTGGGACAAAAAATCGGCCCGGGCATTTTGACTAGAGACCGGCCCACCAGGATAAAGATTGAAAATGTGACGTCATTCAGGGGTAAAACCGCAAAGGATTCTGGGAACTTGTGGCAAGAGGTACTAGCGCACGCAGGCTTTCAATTGAACTCAGTTACACAGCGATAAAAAGAAACAAAAAATGGCAAGAAGCTGTTGTATTATTAACTGCAATAGCTGGTCGCATGACAGCCACGGGAAGCCGACGGGCAAAGAGATATTTTTTTTTATTTTATCGGATTACGTCGTTGAAGAGAAATTTTTTAAGCCATGTTTCCGAAGTAAGAGCCGGCGGATGGTCTGGATATACCAAATATAACGTCCCAGAACACTCCAGCTCACATGTTAGTCTGCTCCAAGCATTCCCACAAAGGTCAGAGTTTTGTAGTAGTTAATGCGTCATTTTTCTTAACATAATTGGTTACAAGCAAGTCTGGCGCTGAACAGAAATTGTCGCGCTATGCTCCTTTATTTATTGTGCATAAACAGTGAATTGTCCTGACACAATATTGCGTTTCGCTTCTATTATTATGGTACATTGACAAAAACATATACTTTTATTCACAGGATAAAACAGTTGTTTTGTATCTAATTGCCCAGTGCGATTACAACATACAGTATTATTGTCACTGCTACATTTTTGTGATGCTACCAGAAATTATTTCCACTACTAATTAATTACCGTTGAGCTCAAAGGTCATATTAATAAACGGTTAACGAATGTGTATTTATGACGACGATTTGTGAGACTGGTAAACTTATGATAGGTACGATGGTCTTTCGTTCTACACGGTGCATTTCAAGGTCCTGCACCCATCCGTCAGTAAACTGTACCTGGGCTTGTTGCAGTGACCTGAAGTTACTAAACTTCATGAGTGTGTGCACTCACTCCAAGAACCGTATGATTATAAATATGAGCGTGGTGAAGTTGGGCAGCACGCTAACGTATTTTGCCCCTCTGTGTGCTCGTAAGGATCTAACACTTTCACTGGTTTGATTTTTTTCCTCGTATCTTTTCTTTGACTTTTCATTAAGTCTGTCTTTGTACGGACCGGCATTGTTCTCCTTCGTTTTGTACATACCTTTTTGGGGGGCAAAGAAAAAGCAAGACTTTATTGGAACCGAAGAATGAACGTTTTGCGGTGCTGCAAATGCTTGCATTTGATGCGATACTTGGATTGTTTTGCCACGAGTTACCGGCATGCAATGCGCGAAAGTCACGTGGTCTGTCAATCTCTATGCACTCACTCCAAGAACCGTATAATTATAAATCTGAGCGTGGTGAAGTTGGGCAGCACGCTAACGTCTTTTGTCCCTCTGTGTGCTCGTAAGGGTCTGACCCTTTCACTCCTTTGATTTTTTCCTCGTATCTTTTCTTTGTCTTTTCGTCGAGTCTGTCTTTGTACGGACCGGCATTGTTCTCCTTTTGTTTTGTACATACTTTTTTGTGCGGCAAAGAAAAAACAAGAAGGTGTTGGAACCGGAGAATGAACGTTTTGCGGTGCTGCAAATGCTTGCATTTGATGCGGTACTTGGATTGTTTTGCCACGAGTTCCCGGCATGCAATGCGCGAAAATCACGTGATTGCTAAACAAGGGGAGGGTGCATCCGGCCTCCTCGGCTGTAATTGGTCCAGCCCAGAATCGATCATGACCAATTGGCCAATCCAACACCTTTCATTATATATACCCTTCCTAAAAAAAAAAAAAAAAAATCCATCGGCCCATAAAAACAAAAAATCGCCAGCGGCCCACCGGGCAAATGCCCGATGGCCAGTCCAGCTATGGGTACAGCACACATTCTCCATGGGGAATTCCAGTGAGCACCTTATCCATGAGTCTCTCAAATGTGGCAGGGGCATTGCAGAGGCTGAAAGGAAGAGCTTTAAATTGCCATAAGCCTCCACTGGTAATGAATGCGGTCTTTGGTCTGGCCTCTGGTGCAAGGGGTACCTGCCACTACCCTCTACGTAGGTCTAGGGAGGATAACCATGAGAATCCTGCCACAGTGTCAAGGGTCTCATCTATATGGTAGAGGATGTGGGTCCTTCTTTGTCACCTTATTCAAAGGCCGGAAATCTACGCAGAACCGCCAGTCATCCTTCACTTTCTTTGGAACTATAACAACTGGCGAGGCCCAGGGGCTGTTGGATGGTTCAATGAGTCTAGCACATTGCATCTCCTGCAGAGCCCTGTCCACTGCAACGCGTCTGGCCAGGGGGAGGTGTCTAGGCCTCATCTGAATGGGCTGTGCATCTCCTGTATTGATGTCATGTTGAATGAGGTCAGTCCAGGCCCATATTATCCTCTGAAAAGGAGAAGAAGTCCTTGAAGTCCAGCAGCAGCTGCCAGAGCAAGCCTTGCTTGCTAGCAGTCAGTCCATCGCAGCTCCCCTCCCACACCCCCCTCACAGCTTAAACTCTCCCGTCCTTGTCTGGCTGTTCTTTGGGGGGAAGGGGAGGGCATGAAGCAGCATAGGGTACAGTTGAGGTTGGTGTAAGCGGGTCCTTGGGAGCGGCCGGAACATCATCCAGATCGGGGGAGGAGTCGGCTGCCAGCTCAGACATGGCGTGGGCTGTAGGCTGATCAGGTTGGGGTGGCCGCCTCAACATCTGAACAACACACCCGTCAAGGAACAACAAGAGTGTCCCCCCCCCCTCCCCTGCTTGTATAAATAACGCCGTCCAGTGCCCCGAGTACCTCCAGCCCCAGTATACAGTTTGCCACCCATACCGAGCAGCGGACTGACTTCCTCCCCACACTCAGGGTGAGCAGCGCTTCCCCTAGCATGGGGGCCCACTCTCCCATGACAGTTTGCAGCTTCACCATGATAGAGAGGATCCTACCCCCCCTTCCCACCACATCGGGTCTTAAAACTGTCGCTGAAGACCCGGTATCCACCGGGGCTGAGCAGCATAGTTCATTCACGACTAATGGGGCATAAGTGAGTGGCAATTCTGAACACAAAACACTGATAACACAACAGTCAACTAAGACCACCGTTGGTTTTAATCTAGTTTGTGTTGTCCTTGGGTAATTTTTCTCCTCTAAAGAAATCTTTTGCTATCAAAAATGTGTTTTTTATTCATCAAATGGACTGAATATAACAGAAGTTATTCATTACTATGCTATGCATGATTGGAATAAGTTTGAAGTAATTAGATTTATTTATGGGGTTTTTATTGGATTGTATAACACTTGTGGTCCTTGTGGACAAAAATGACCCCAAAGTACAAAGTGTTGCAAAGAGCCGTATTTTCACAACATACTGCTTTTAAACATCTTTGATCTTGGATCACTGATGTGTGGGGTCAAGCACTGGTCATAACAACCACAACAGGCAGCACAATGAGGAGGCAGGTGCTCTATATTCAATGAAATTTTATTTATACAGCGCCAAATCACAACAACAGCC
>NW_005187589.1:377285-399029 GCF_000239375.1 Pundamilia nyererei
TGACACAAGATTAATCATAGAAGCACAAAAAGGACATAATTTCTTGATAAAGACACAATAGATGATCATCGTTCATGACACAAACGTGCTCCCATTTGAGGTGTATGGAACAAGTGGGTGTTTCTCCTGCTGTGATGTAAGATCCTGGTACTGATGTGACTGTATGAGCACCAAGTCCCCTTCAGAGGACTCTGTCCAACAGAACATCCAAGTAAACCAGGGAACTATGAGATACAAACATGGGCAGCATGTGATGCAGGTCCAGCTGTACATGGAACATGCTCGTGTGCGATGGCAAACCGTCTGTCCTGCAGTCATACAGTATACTTTATGTAAACAAGGTCTGGTGGCCCTAAGATGTAAAATGTTGGGTAAATTTTGTGTTAATGTGTTGGTCTTAAGTTAAACTAAGGTGTAACACTGAATTGATTGACAATTTATACTTTGTACTTTAAAACACTCAAATGAAGTGGGGTCATTTTTTACCCCTGAGGACCACAGGTGTGTGGAGGACATTATGAGGGTTAAGCTGCTGCCAGCGTAGTGCAGGTGACTGTCACACAACAAAGGCTGAAATAATCTAACCCAGCTTTCTGTTGGTCATCCTAGGTTACTGCAGTTACTCGAATCATTTCAAGAATTGTATCGCCTCCGTGGACTGATCTCTTGATTCCTTTTAGTTGAGGGTTAAACCAGTCCACTCCACTGGATTTAGCTACATTTTGGACAGTGTTTCTGGAATGCAGTAGCTAACGAGCCGATTGGAGAAAGAGTTGAGCGTGCAGGGAGCAGAGATGTTGTGAGTGTGAGCGACACACTGAGAGCAGGTCTGCAGATGTCTGTGAGCGCACAGAGCAGAGATCTGTTATTGTGTGTATATGGATAATAGCAAACACTGAAATGCAGTTCTTGCACACAGCAATGAATTTTGTTCACTCAAATTAACTTTTCTTTGCTCAAAATAATTTTCTTCTCAAAATGCAACATTTGTACTTGCAACATTTTTTATGTGCACTCAGAGTAGAGGCACAAAAATAACGCCATAGTGTAGCTGGTGTCTCTTTAATGTGCACCAAAGCAGGTGAAATGATTGATGATGGCTTCTGCTTTTTAACGTGTAATAAGAACTGCTTTCTGTTTTAGCTGGTTTTGAGAAACCAGTAGCACCAGTTTAATTTGTGATTTCTGAGCTGGTATTGAATCAACTTGCAACAAAATTGCTTGTTTTGTGGAGCTGTTACTTTTGGTCATGTAGTCAGATTTATAAAAACTTCCTAGGCCACCCCATGTGTGCATCTGCACAAACACACACTCTCACTACCTTATTTCTTAAGGATGTTCTTTAATGTTTCCAGTAGGGGGCACTGTGGTCCTTTAGAGTGGCCATCTTCTCAGCTCATCACAGAAGCAAAAGCAGAGATTAATAGCCGTCTCTCTGCTGTTGGCAGGATGCTGTGTGATCCTTATCCAATGGGCGCACAGTGCATGTAATTTTCATAAGCATTTCTCCTATAATGTTGTCACCACAACACAATGCAGTGTGCTGAATGTAAAGCAAGAGTAAAGATGTGAGAAGGCCTCGGCTAAGAGCAGTGATGTGCCCGGCTTTCTAAGCAATTCCTCCTTCAGTCTAATTCATTCAAGATTAGTGTGTGAGTGCAGAGTTGGGATAAGTCAACCCTTTCACACATGGTAGTCACGACAGTGGACAGCTATGCAAAGGCTGTTGTCTTGTATTCGTGTCAGTGTTGATGGTATACTTAAGCCCCTACACTGGACACTGATGTGTCACTCCTGGTCCTTTAATGTTACTATAGATGTATGATGTGTTTCTTTGTAATTATTGTTATTTAACTGTTTCATGCATGAATTATGATAACCTCAGTCAGGATTTGTATTCATCTTTTCATGCCTAAAGATGAATAAAAGTCCTGATTGAGGTTGGCATAGTTCATGCATGACAGGGTTAATAAGTTCACATGACCACCTCATTCATTAAGTCCTGAAAACTAAAAGGAATCAAGAGATCAGTCCACGGAGGCGATACAATTCTTGAAATGATTCGAGTAACTGCAGTAACCTAGGATGACCAACAGAAAGCTGGGTTAGATTATTTCAGCCTTTGTTGTGTGACAGTCACCTGCACTACGCTGGCAGCAGCTTAACCCTCATAATGTCCTCCACACACCTGTGGTCCTCAGGGGTCAAAAATGACCCCGTTTGCTTTGACTGTTTATAAAGCAACAAGTATAAAATATCATCCATCTCTGTGTTTCAAGGTTTTATTCAACTTTATTCCAACTCATTGCCTGACAGTTTTCTATATTTTGGCATGGTAGGAGGGCATGAGTCTGAGTGAAGGCAAACTTTCATGAGGACAAAGGCGTGTCCATATTTGACCCAAGTGCAGGAGGAAGCTCAGGTTTATTCCTCTGCACTGGTCCCATCATGGACAGCATTCTTTCTGCAGTTGCAGGCCAAGGGGCATATACAGTAAACAAGCTGTTACAGGTGATTGTTTTCTTTTGGAAACCTGCAATGTTAGGGACAACTCACGTGTCCTGACTGCAGGACAGACGGTTTGCCATCGCACACGAGCATGTTTCATGTACAGCTGGACCTGCATCACATGCTGCCCATGTTTGTATCTCATAGTTCCCTGGTTTACTTGGATGTTCTGTTGGACAGAGTCCTCTGAAGGGGACTTGGTGCTCATACAGTCACATCAGTACCAGGATCTTACATCACAGCAGGAGAAACACCCACTTGTTCCATACACCTCAAATGGGAGCACGTTTGTGTCATGAACGATGATCATCTATTGTGTCTTTATCAAGAAATTATGTCCTTTTTGTGCTTCTATGATTAATCTTGTGTCACCTTTAAAACTTCTCTACCAGACTCAGGATGTCATAAACTGATCGTTGATTCTTCCTCCTCATTTTATTAGAGGACAATATGTGCTTTGTTCTACTGGTCATTGCTTTGCACAACATGGTAAAAAAAATGTACTTTTTTCATACTTTCTGTGTATGTATTATTGTAGGGTCGACCTTACATTATGAAGCACTTTGATGCGGCTGTTGTTGTGATTTGGCGCTGTATAAATAAAATTTCATTGAATATAGAGCACCTGCCTCCTCATTGTGCTGCCTGTTGTGGTTGTTATGACCTTTGCTTGACCCCACACATCAGTGATCCAAGATCAAAGATGTTTGAAAGCAGTATGTTGTGAAAATACGGCTCTTTGCAACACTTTGTACTTTGGGGTCATTTTTGTCCACAAGGACCACAAGTGTTATACAATCCAATAAAAACCCCATAAATAAATCAAATTACTTAAAACTTATTCCAATCATGCATAGCATAGTAATGAATAACTTCTGTTATATTCAGTCCATTTGATGAATAAAAAACACATTTTTGATGGCAAAAGATTTATTTTCAGTTCAGAAATGACACAGAGAGAGCCCCGTCAATCAGACGACCCCTTTTGAGCAAGCATCCTGAGAAGGGTGGATCCAGGGTCACCTGGTCCGGCTCGGTGAAAATCTTTTTTGAAATTCTTAAGCCTAATCTAAAAACTACAGAGTGTCTGTCTCCCAGATTGAAGCTGGAATATGTTCACACGTTTCCTTGATTGATGGCATCATCATTGAGGTCAAGGAAAAGAGATTAAGAATAGAAGATGGGAGGTTGTCTGGAGCATGAAAGGAAACTCACCTAATTAAACAGGAAATTCAGAACTATAGATGCTTTTAAAACATGTATGCTTCTGTTTTTTTCCTTACCTCATTTCAACAGAACTCTTTGAATGTATACAAGTCAACTAGAAGCTTTTTCAGATGATGATATGATATGTTTGTCCCTCTTCTTTTTCTACTTTTGTTGTTTCTGACCCTGGTGGGTTGTCACAGGGACTGTGTCAGAGGCGGTTGGTCCTGCAGGTGGAGGTATGTGTGGATCAGGTTTATTGCATCCCATGCTTGGATTGGGATCTGGGGAGGCTGTTTGTGCTCACTTTGGATGGTGTGATGGGCCGTAGTGTACTGCTGGGGTAGCCCCCTGTTGTGTGGGATCTCAGGTGTTTATTCTTTAACACTTTGTACGTGTCAGAATAATGTCTATGTAAACGACAACACCAGAGCAGGACACTGTACTACAAAGTGATAACCAGTGCCCCACTGCCAGTGGATTTAGATGTTACAGATAAAATGGTCTCAATAGTTTTTATAACTGACTGAAGTTTGGATGCCAAACAAAGCTAATTTATATTTAAAAATCTGATTATAGAACACAGAAGATTTTGGTTACAGTGTTGAACACTGGTAAATATTAAATGGAAATGGTGAAGTGAACATGTTAGCACAGAATCTCATTGGACTGGCTGACCATCAGGCAGCTTGTCTCAGTCTCCCAGTAAATAAACTCGTCCCTTTTTCAGTCTCTCTGATATGATTTAGAATGAGCGTGAGCATTCAGCTCAGTGTCTTTGTCACAAATGAGCAACCTGCCACATTAACACTCAAAGCTCAAAGCTCCAAATCTGATCATTACGATGAGCTAGTGCTGCTCTCATTGCAGAGGCATCTGTACGTCCTTATTCTCATGGTCCAAAGAGAGAAAGCATTTTCTTCTCTTTAACCATTACATTTATCTTCTCTGTTACGCAGCCATGAAGTGCCTCTCACCCAGCTTAGGGTTCATCAGTCAGCTGTGACATCATGTGAAAATCTCTAGTCATCCATAGATCACAGCAGATTCTCCATATATTGATGTCTCTGAGCAGGAGGGCACATGCTTTCATTACCACTAATCCCTGAAGTAAGGGTCCTTTTCCATTTCCTATGATTTGACTTCCCTTTGTAAATCATCTGAAGTCAGAGCGGGTAAGCACAACAAAGTAACAGGTACATATGAAGAGCATAAACACCCAGAGGAGGGCATTACATAATCCTGATCAGTGAGAAAACCACAGTTACAGCAGGAGGAAACCATCCGTGGTGGCATCTCCAAACTGTAGTCTAGTACCTCCTGGGTCACAGACCAAGACTTCAAGGTTATTCAGTTCTGCATTTAAATCTTTGAAGCCACATTATTAAAAAACATGCACCATTGCATTCCAGTCATTTTACTGGTGAAAAAGCTGCACAGCATTTGAGAAGTTGGGTGGTGTACCACAGTTGAGTACTGCGCTCCGGGAGAGTAGAAAAGCACTTTAGAAAATCTGTCCGTTTACTGATTAACCCTGACAATTCTGATACCAGCTGTCACAAAAAGAGTAGCTGATGCTAAAATTCTCATAGTGGGATTGTTTTAGGACATATATGCTAATCTAACTGATTTCCTCACAGCTTTGCAGACTGTGGCTATATTCCCCGAGGCGACTATCAGCGTAGCTGCGACCAGCTTCCCTCGTCCTAATTGCAAAGTTCGATCTATAAGGCCAGCTAAACAAAAAGTGCACTCTTGAATTATTTATTTAGAGTTAGAAAGTTATATTTCCAAGAAAATACTACAAACATTTTTAGCAGAGTGGCAAAACATTCTTGAGTCATCACTTTTTCAATTTGTTCGCTTTCCAACCTCAGCAGAAATAAAGGTTTTGTTTTTTAGCTTAGTGGAAATGTGGAGGAATTTTATATTCAAATAAGGAAAACTGCTACGCATCACAGTCTGACAGACACAAATTATTTACATATGAGAACGTAGTACAGTGTCAGCACTCTGCAGAAGCAGATTCAAAGATGCTCCACGTTGCTGTGAGTTATTGAAAAATCTGCACCAAGGTACAAAAACATGGAAATATTCAGGTTGGGCCTTTCTTATGAAAAGCACAGGATGCCAGCAGTTTCAGCTTCTTTAAATAAAAATACAACAACAACAAAATTACATATATTCTCAGTCAATTTTATTAAGTTCAAAAGTATTTCACAATTAAATGAGCTGTTTAGCAATTCTTTACAGGCTGACATCATCTGTCCTTGTCAGAAATAACTGTTCCACTGAAGAAAAGGTACACATACAGCTGGGAATATATGCTCACTGATCAACTGGAGATCAGCCAAAGGATAAAATGTTTTGGCGTGATTAACTTTGAGTGGAGCTGATAGAGCCAAAGCCGGATAGTTTAAGGCCGGGTCTGCAGAGTAACTCTTTGCACAGCTTTGTCCCGCCAGGCTACATTTTAACATGCTGAACAGTTTGGCAGTCATTGGCGTAAATGCTAATTATTCCAATGTTGTTCATTTAGCACCAGTCTCATGTACACGATTGTGGTTAGGCGTGATCCATCTGTCATAACCTGCACATCGCACCCCGGCAGCATCATAAGCAGCTGAGGTAATCACAAGCCAGCAAAACAAAATCGCTGTCCACATATTTAGTTTGAATACAAATGTAGATTTCCGATTAACAATTATATTACAAAAGTTTAGAAAAATAAATTAAAGCATTGCACATCCTTGATAAGATAAGCATCTTATACTAAAACGAATCAACATCATCTTCACTTCTTTACTGAATAAAAGAGTCATTTTGTGTTTTGCATGCTGGCATGCACGCTCCACGTCCCTGAGTCACTTGAAACAACGATGTTCTATATTATTTAAGTCTATCTTTATTACAGTATTTGTCTTGCACATAGCAGGTGAACACAGCTATTCTGCTTGATAGTGTGAAGTGCCAGCAGAAGACAATTACTGTTGCTTTCTCTTTCCAGTTGTGTAGGCTAATTACCTCACAATGTAAAGTGGCCTGAGGAAATCGTTGTTGTGAATTGGTCCTCAAAAAACCCCAAAAAAACTGCATATATTTCCTACATGCTTGAAATGGGAGGTTTGCAAAATGGAGAAAACTGTAAACTGGCACACGGTGTCTTCAACTAACGGCCTCTAAAGAGCAAACACTCAAAGCATCACTGCAGGTTTTAATCAACTCATCATTATAACTGAAGTTATTACTACATGTGGTGATTAAACGCTTCCTTTTAATCAGGCAGTTGTTTGGGCAGCAACAGACGAAGAGGAACGGTGACATTTTAGAACACGTTGAGAACTGTAGCTTTAGAGTCCAAGCCAATGGCGTTTCTGGCTGTGCATCGGTAGATGCCAGCATCTCTTTGTGTTGGATTCTGGATGATGAGGGAACCTTGCGGAAGGAGGTACTTGTTTTCAAAGAGCTTTGGCTTTGCATTGGCAGCCAGACGAATTTTGTCAGGTGTTTCCCATGCTACCTCAACTTTAGGGATGCCAGTTGCTACACAGTTTAACTGAACAGCAACTCCACGTTTAGCATAAGTCACAGAGGGAGGGCCGTTAGTAATTTGAGGTGGGTATGCTATTACATTTACCACAGTGGAGAGCAAGGAGCTGCCATATTCATTACTAGCTCGGCAAACGTAGGGACCCCGATCATGGACTGACACTTGTTGAATGGCAAGGGTTCCATTGGGCTGTATGGTGTATCGCCCAGCTCTCTGTGGTCTGCTGAGGACGACTCCACTGGGCAGAGTCCATGCTAGTCTGAGTGCTTCACCAGTGGTTTGACAGTGAAGCCAAAGGTTTTCCCCATTCATGACACTGACAGGGGAATTATATCTGCTGTTGATCTCTGGTTTTTTTCCTGGGGTCAGTGTAACAGTATGCTCCACAAGCCCCCTTGAATTATGTATCAGACAGCGGTACATACCAGCCTCAGCCATAGAGGGGTTGCTGATGATCAGCAAGCCACCAGGCTGGTGGAAAAACTTGGAGAACCGAGCACCACTACGCAAAGGTGTACCACTGGGCAGGATCCAGGTGACAGGCAGTAGTATTGAGCCCTCAAAGGAGCAATTCAAAGCCACAGCATTGCCTACACTCAGTGACTGAACATTTGCTTTGGGAGGTCTAATTTGTGGCCCCTCATCAACTGTCTTCACATCCAAGTTGACCACCAACCTGACCTCTCCTCCTTCATTACGAGCAATACAAACCAGCTGCCCCGAGTCTGTCTCCTTGGGTGAATGGATTTCCAAGGTACCATTCTGATGAACTACCACTCTATTGCTGTAATATGGAGCAGAAAGGGTCAAATTTCCTGGCAGAAGCCAAGTGATTCGAGGGCTGGGGTTTCCATGTACATTGCAGTCCAGCAGCTTTTGCTGATTCTGAACTGCGGTTACTTTGATAGCATTCAAAGTTCCTCTTAACCCACTGATCACTGGAGGTGTTATCAAGACTTCGAGTCTGGTAACTTCACGGTCCTGTCCTGCATTGTTTCTAGCTATGCATGTGTAGTTACCTTTATCAAAACCTTGGATCTTTTGAACTACCAATGTCCCATCATCCAGAACCTGGTATTTGTCTAATGCGGGGGAAATCACTTTGTTTAAAGGGGATAACCATGTGATGACTGGCGCTGGTTCACCTTTGGCATTACATCTCAGTGTAGCTTCGTTGCCATAGAAAACGCTGACAGTCTGTGGGTCTTTATTTTGAATTTTCGGTGGGGAGGGTGCAGCTTTGATCTTGACTCTGACCTTCATCTCATCTTTGCTATGTTGGTTTTCCGCGTAACATGTGTAGTCACCTTGTTCTGGCATGCGAACATTGTTGAAGTAAAGTGTCCCATTGTCAAACACCACATACCTACATGTAGTTCCAGAAGAGAAGGATAAGAAATGGTTACTCACTGTTACACTTTCATGACTGGATTCATTGGTTGGCAACAAAGAGAATGTATTAAATTAATACAACATATATAATTACATTATTTAAATTTAAACTTCACATATTCATGTCACATGAAGTTCTTTTCTTACCAAAGGAAAAATAACTAGTGATTACACCTGATGTTTCAGTCTGACTGAAATCTGTTAATTTAATTAAATTTCAGTTAATTTCTATAGCGCCAAATGACAACAACAGTCGCCTCAAGGTGCTTTATATTGCACAGTAGACCCCTACAAGAATAGATACAGAGAAAAACACGACAATCATATGACCCCCTATGAGCAGCACTTTGGCGACAGTGGGAAGGAAAAACTCCCTTTTAACAGGAAGAAACCTCCAGCAGAACCAGGCTCAGGGAGGGGCGGGGCCATCTGCTGTGATTGGTTGGGGTGAGAGAAGGAAGACAGGATAAAGACATGCTGTGGAAGAGAGACAGAGGTTAATAACAGATATGATTCAATGCAGAGAGGTCTGTTAATACATAGTGAGTGGAGTAGAAACTCCCAGTGCATCATTGGAATCCCCGGCAGCCTACGTCTATTGCAGCATAACTAAGGGAGGATTCAGGGTCACCTGGTCCAGCCCTAACTATATGCTTTAGCAAAAAGGAAAGTTTGAAGCCTAATCTTGAAAGTAGAGATAGTGTCTGTCTCCTGAATCCAAACTGGAAGCTGGTTCCACAGAAGAGGGGCCTGAAAACTGAAGGCTCTGCCTCCCATTCTACTTTTAAATACTCTAGGATTTCTCTAGGATGGTAAACTGTTCTTGAAGTTCACTGAGAGAGAAAAAGCTGTGCAGGAAGTGTGATTATGTTGTGGTGGAAGCAAAACAGCCAAAGTCAGAGGGAATTAACGATGTTTATCAAACATGAAGATTAGTTTGGATCTTCTTTTGCTGCTGGTTCAGTGAATTTTGGATGGAGAGACAAAACCTGCAGCATCAGAATCTGTGAGACGTCGGCCTTCAGCACCGACGGCGTGCCTGTTTACGTGCGGTCGGGTGAACGATCCACGCTCTGTGTTTATATCTTTGTGTGGAATCTGTTTACCTGCTCTCGTTTGCTGTTTTAGCTTTTTGGTGGTTGTTGAAATAGTTTAGTGAGCTTTGAGCGGAGACTCTGGCATTTCTGGCAAAATACATTTATATTTAAAAATTGATTCAGGGTAATGAATCGATTTAACGCATTATTCAAATTAAAATCGGTTTGAACTGGGAAATCGATTTTTTAAAGCCACTTCTAGTTTTGATGCTTTGTGAATCTTTTTATGTTTTGTTTAAGCCAAAATATGTCAAAAAGAAATACATATTTTACCAATGCTCAATAGAAGAGTCATTAAACTTCAGGTGGTATGGTGCACTAGAGACTCGACTAATCGTTTCCAAGGGAGTCTAGTTTTAATGAAATGAGACCAATGACATAAGACACCTTTCAACATATTTATGGGGTAGTTGCAGACTTTTCATAAGGCAAACTAGCAAAGCTATGTTTTTAGTCATTTTTGTTTAAATGGATACAATTTATTGGAGCAATATTGTACTTTTAAATAATTCATTTACGTGCTCTGTAGCTGCTCTTGACCCCATGGTGGCAGAATTGTTTAAGTTACAGTTAAGTCGAGTTCTTGCAGCAAAAGGGAAAGCACAGAGACAGAAAGAAGGTTAGCTCGGTTTTCTGTAATAATGCCCAGAAGTTCATGAAACAGTTAAAGGAAGATGGATGTTCAGTCATTTCTCTAGTGACTAGGTTCCCACACTCACAGATCCTTCTGATAAACAAAGCATCACCATAGAATAGAACTTCATTAACCCTGGAGAACCCATGGGGTCGGATCTGACCCCATGGGTTCTCCAGGGTTAAAAATGGTTAAACTTCCATCTACACAGAAGAACTTGGATCAGACAGCACAAATGCTGGCTGGTGAAGGTGTTTTCCCCCTGTGTTAGACACCGGGAGCACTTTGTAGAAGTTAAAACAGCTCGTACCTGCGACTGCGCCCCTCAGAGACACCATCGCTCTGTTTGACTGGGTTAACCATGGTGCCATCCGGCAGAACCCAGCTGATCTCCGGGTTGGGGAGGCCAGAAGCCACACAGTCCACCGTCAGGTCCCCACCGTACAAAACCTCCTGACTGGATCTTTGCTGCTTCTGTTCGATCTTGGCTGGTCTGCTCAGCACGTGTACCCGCAGCAGCACATGGTCGTCGCCCATCTTGTTACGAGCCACACATAAGTAATCGCCACTGTCCTTGTCAGTCACTGGATGAAGGCTAATGCTGCCATTGGGAAACACTTTGATTCTCCTGTCAAAACTGCAAAAAACAAACAACCAAAGTTGATGCATATGATTAATAATTAAGATTGCTTTGAATGATTTCTAATGACAACACTTAGTTTGAGCATTTTGTTTCATTACAAGATTTACGTTTCACCTGTACTGAGCATCTACTAGCTTCTTAGAAGGTGTCCTCCAGAGGATTCGGGGCTCTGGCTGTCCTGTTGCCACACAGTTTAGTAACAAACTACTCCCATAGATGACATCTGTTCTTTGGGGTGATGATAAGGTGATACTGGCCTTGGCAGAGGACAGATTCTTCCTTATGTTCAGGATCACAGTTCTCCTGCTGGATGCCACTGTGTTACTGGCTGAGCACTCGTATCTCCCAGCATCTCTTTTGCCCACACGCTGTATGTAGAGAGTCCCATTGGGGAAAACAATTAGGTTCTGTCCAGTGTCTAGGGATGCAGTGAGCTGTGCACCATCAGGTGTAAACCAGCGAATAACAGATGGAGGGGAACCTGTAGCAGTGCAGTGGATGTAGGCAGGGCTGCCTTCTGAAATGGTGGCAGTCTCATGATGTGACTGCTGAATCACGGGTGGCAATGCTCGGACATGAAGACGTACTGAAACAGAGTCAGTTCCAGCTGCACTGCTGCCAATGCACTTATAAATCCCTCTGTCTGTATAGCGGGCCTGGCTGATCTGGAGGATCCCGTTATTTCCAACAACTACGTGCTGCTGAGATGGAACAGAAACGGAACCAGCAGCTACATGGACGTAGTTAGGGAGTACCCATGTGACCCGGGGCGCAGGATGCCCTTCCACTTTGCATTCCACACTGACTTTGTCACCTAGATGCACAGTCATTTCTCTGTGCTGAGGATGCAGGACCCGCGGAGGCTGAGACAAGACCACAAGGTTGACCAGCATTGTGTCCGTGCCGTACTGGTTCTGCGCTGTGCACAGGTATTGGCCTCCGTCTGTGAGCTGTGTGCTCCTGATGATTAATGTACCATTTTGGTGGACCTCAAACCTCTGGACCCTGGTGTTCTGAGGAATATTCGCCGCTGCAAAAGTGGACAGACACAAATTGTCTTTTCTCAAACACAGAATAAAATTTAAGATGAAAATAATTGAGAGTATAAAATATTTAGCGCAAGAGAAATTGATGTCACATTTACATAGTGTACAAAAATACAATAAATGAGAGGACTTATTGAAAAATGCAAATATTTTAGTGTGATTGCCAACCGTGGAAAAAACCCCGTACCATATAAGAGCAAAATAGTTACTTTTAATTGTGAGCAGGCTAAAGGCCCTTTTAAAAACTCATATCATAATAAAGTAAGTAAGTAACATAGATTATAAAAATGTTACAAAATTCAAGACTATAACCATAATCTTACAAGTGCATCATCTACATCATAGCATCGTCAGTCATGGAGGTTATATGGAAACACATCTACAGTATTAAGGAATGTCTGAACATACTGATATGCTTGCAAATGTTGCTGATAATCTGCTATTTGATATACTATGTGCCAATATTTCTAATAAAACATCTTTGCAAGCTATATTTATATAAGTCTGCAGGTAGTTACATTTTGCTCTGGTTAACATTTCACAACATCAAAATATTTTTGGATGTTTCCATTTGAATAAATAAATGATATGTTTTCTGTTTTCGTATGATGGCTCTGAAAATGTATGGAAAAAAGAATGAATGAGGTTGAGTCATACATACCACTAAGAGCTTTGGTCCATGACAGGAAGGGCTTTGGGTCACCTTCGGTCTCACAGGGAAGTTGAGCATCTGTTTCAGCTTTAACAGTGAACGTCTGGAAATGAGTCTTAGTTATCCTTGGCTTTCCTCTTGGAACAGATCCTTGTGTAGGTACCTGGTGCTTCCTGGACACATTGTGAGTACTTGTTAACAGTGTCTCTCTATGCGGATTCGTTTGGACTGTAGCAGTCGGAGCAGAGGTGACCGACTGTAAGACGATCTGTCTGCCCGTCAGACGTGTGCTAGTTGGTTTGTGGTCTGCCGACTGGGTTGTGGGCTGGAAGTTTAATTCTTTCCGTGGCTCTGATATGTTAATGATGGGGTTTATTTGTTGGTCTTCATTATGGCCGACTCTGATCCAGGGAGTCTCCTGCATGCTGGTCCTCAGTGAAGAGTCCATCTTGGCTTCTGTGGAAGATATTTTGGGAAGTGTGGTATCCACTGTCACTTTGACACGCATTATAGGATCAAGCCTCGGAGTGGCAGGAGAGGTAGGTTTTGCTTTAAAGGTACTAGCAGTAGAAGGAAAAACATTTTCATTTAGAGCTTCTTTAAGATTCTGAGCTACCTTTGAGGGTTTACTTTGACTAGAAGTATAATGTGAATTTTCAGGTACTGCAGAAGTCTGTGTAACACCCAGAGCTGTCTCCAAATAATCCTTGGAAAGTGTGCTTGGTGTCACAGTCAAGTCACTGGGAGTGTACCCAGAGGTTGTCTTGATTACTTGGTCGATCAAAGGCGTGGAGGATGGGGACAGCGGTGCCAAAAACCCCTCCCCACTCTCATTCAACAGCATCCCTTCATTAGTTGTGTACTGCTGGCCCAGTTGGCTCTCCTCCCCATTGCTCTGCAGTTGTTCAGTGTTGGTGGCGTAAAAACCCACCAACAAGCTGTCAGAGCTTGGCAGAGGTCCAAGGTCACCCATAACACTTGACCTTTGTGTCTCCTCAGGAAGCCTAATAGGTGGAGCAGGCGTGTTTATAAGCCTCTGCAAAGTGGCTGGTGTTGGTGCACTGAAGTGCTCTAGTGGACAGCCTGAAACTCCAAAGGCTGCTTGAGAGGTTGTCTTTGTATCACCCACTTCTGGAAAAGTTGCTGGAAGCGATGGTGCCGCTAACGTGCTTTTTAATAATGGCAGATGGCTGTCCTTTGTTTGGAGGAGAGAAGCTGGTGGGGAGGAGGGTTTAGTGGCTGCCTCGTGGTCGTGCCTGGAGGCTGTGCTTTCTTTATGACTCAGTTTTCCTGATGACGCTTCTTGGCTGCCAGTGAATGGAACAGTGGTACTGGGATTGGTTGCTGTAACTTCTGAGGAAGCTATTTTTAGCAGTGTGGAGGGAGTGGTCTTGACAGTTGCTGGGACAGCTTTGGCAGGTGTGATGGCCATAGACGGGACAGATTTCACAAGCTTTTGTTTCCTTCTGTTTGGCCTCCTCCTCTGACTCCCATTCCTTCGCCTGGAATTATGTTGTTGGAGGCGTGGAGGGGATTCAGAGCCTTCAGAGCCAGTTGTTGGAGATGCCCTTGCTACAGACTGCAAATCATCAGATTTTATGACAGGCTCACTAGGATATTTTTCTTCTTTGCTTTTCGCTGATTTGTTTGGATTTACTGAAAGGATCCTTTTCAAAAAGGGTTCGTTATCATTCCTCGAACTGGCAATAACCTTTAGTCTATCTGTATTGACATGCCTCTGTGATTCCTTGGACCAATCAGCTGTTTTATCCTCATTAACATCTGTGTTTGTGAGCGACTGCCAGAACGTGACAGCATACAGTGGAACAGATGTGGTCTGTGGGGAAAACACACTGTTTGAACTTGTGTGTAGGTCTAAGACCGCATCGTTGGATGTCTGTGCTGTTGTAGCTTGCATGCTGTGTGCGTTGTCTATAATGTTGCTGTTAGATGTCACACGTTGTGTGGCCTGGTCTTGTACATTTTGTTTATCAGTTTTGAACAGCGGATTGTGTACAGGAGTGTGCAGCGTCCTGAAAAAACCCTGCCGTGCCTGCTCAGTCACACTGTCTGCTGATCCTTTAGTAGCTTCATTTGACTGCGTTGTCCCCTCTGCAGCTTTCCCCTCTGTTGTGTGCTGAGTTGGGACTGGTGTCACAGCATTTTGAGCCTTTCTATCTCTAATCTTGGCCAAAATATGAGCCCATTTCTGTGGATCTATTTTACCTTTCGATATATTAATCCTCCTTGTGTTGTCAGTAGGATTCTTCCTGTCTACAACACGCGATCCTCTTGGTTGCTGAAGCACTGGGGGCTTCCGCCAGAAGTGCCTGGACGGGTGAATGCCCCTCCTGCTCGGGACCACACCTCCTGGAGTTCTCCTTCTCAAAGGCTCCAGGTGGCTCACTGGAGCCCCACCCTGAGTGCCTTCAGTGTCCCCTGATGCTTCTTCTGTGTCTTCTGTGGGGATTTTAATTTGAGTGTTGACTCCTGAAGCTGACTGAGGTGTTGCTGGAAACTTCCTGAAGTTGTGCCTGATAACAGCGAGTTTTGTGGCCAGTGTATCCACACCATGTTGATTCATGGCAACGCATTTATAATAACCACTGTCTAATAACTTGGACTGTGGAATATGTAGAGTGCCATTGGAATAGACTAAAGCTCTGGATGAGTTGGCTTGGAAACTCACGATGCTGCTGTTTGGCAGAATCCAGTTAATTTCAGCATCGGGGGAGGCAGATGCAGTGCAATGCAGGGAAATAGGTTTGCCTACAAATACCTCCCTAGGTTTGATTGATGTTTCGTTCCTCGGGGGAGGGCTGGAGGATTCCTGCACTGTCAGATAGAACGGCAAGACAGCAAAGTCTTCGTGAGCCCTGGCGATACAGTAGTAACTTCCTGCGTCTGTGGGGCGGACAGCCTTAATAATCAACGTTCCACCGCGGGACACAGACAGTCTGTTGCCTGGACTTGAGTACGGTGCCTCCACTTTGGAGCCATCTGGCAGCATCCAGCGAATAACTGGTTGACCTGAACTGTGCACGCTGCAGTTCATTCGAGTTTGCTTTCCTAGGATAGCACTGAAGACTTTATGACTGGTGTTTGTTGACTCAATCGTGACCCATGACCTCTTCTGTCTTTGCACCTCCTCCGTCTCCACCATCTCTGAGAGCTCTGTGCTCATACTCAATTTTGCCATCCTGGCTGACGACTGAAGCCGGTTCAGCTGAAGGTTCACAGATGTTTGCAGCAGCCATGGTGGTTGGGCTGTTATATTAACTTTGAGACCTGTGTAGTACAGGGCATCTTTCTCAGAGTCCTGTCTGTACATATGGGTTTGATGAAGGTCTTTGCTTAGAATAATTTCCCTCTGTAAATGTGCTGGCACACTGCTGTAGTATGCTATGAGCCTCCACAGTTTTTCATATTTTTCTCTATTAACTGGACAGTCCAGATCTACCGCCACTGTGATGTTGGTCAGCTGAGGCTGACTGCTCTGCTGCCAGCTGATCTTGGTAAGTTCATTAGACTTGCTAATATTACACATCAGATCCAGTTCATTCCCATGTTCATCAGATAGGCCAAACGAGAGATTTCCAAATGGTTCTATGAAATCCTCTGTGGTCAAAACCTCACTCTCAACATCCTTAGGTGTGGACATCCTGTGAGGAAAGGTGATGACGGGGCTTCTGCAGACCAGGTTCTCCACATCAAAGAGGTCCTTTCTCTGGAGGTGTCTGGGAGACGAGCACATGGGACACAGCTGGCCACTAGGAAGGGTCCTATCCTTTTTACATTTTACAACACCTGGGCAAAGAACAGAGCATGAGCGTTATAAAATCAGATCATCACGTCTCTTTGAATATTTTATGCATTTTGAGTCTTAGTTTACTTTAACCATCACAAAAAGAAAGCTCTAAACATAATTGCAGCGTACATATTAAAAATACCACCTGGAAACTTTTTATTCCAGTCATGGAGCCGCCTCATGCTGCAGTCACAGATCCAAGGGTTTCTATGGAGGTACAGGCTCTCCAACTGGGGCATGGTCCCTACCAGCCTGGAAGGAAGTGTCACCAGATCATTGTCTGACAGGTAGAGGTGCCTCAGAGTTGAGACATGAAAATGGCTCTTCACAGTGAAGGTGGTGAAGGTGTCTGGGTGCAGCTGCTGAAGCTGGTTGCCCTCCAGCTGCAGCAGCCAGAGAGAAGTGAGGCCCTGGAAGGCGTCTGGATGGATGTACTCCAGCTGGTTGTGATCCAGGTGTAACCTGGCCACAGACCACAGACCGTGGAGAGCGTGCCTGCTGATCTCCTTCAGTTTGTTGTAGCTCATCTTCAGCATCTACATCAGTGAGCAGGGAGAACAGAGAAAGTCTCTATTGCTCATCATATTAGAGTACTTCTAGTTTCTGCTGCATTGAGACATACATGAACCAGACATCAAGGTTCAGCATCAAGGCACATGTACATCATACAGTTTGTATGTCAGTGCTTTGTTTCATTAACATTTCAGGGAGAAATTTGGGATTTAAAATTACACAATTTTTACTTCATATCTTACAAATTCTTAGGAAGAATCAGGAATTTGTCCAGCAGATAAAATGATTATTAAAGTTGGATGTCTTTTGTAAATTTCGATTCACAGTTTGGCCCAGGTTCAGATATCTTTTGCTTGTTTATTCCTAAAACTAGACTGTGTGGATAAATCTAAGATATTTGCACAATCTCATTTAAGTGCTCGTGTTGAATTAATCAGTAATATGTGCTGACTCTTTTGCACATTAGTAAAATAGTTATTATTGTATTAAAACCGAGCATTTTAGGAGATATAGGCTTTATGTATACACTCATAATCATATGATATACCATATGAGAGATTATGAAAGGCTCAGACTAATATGGATTCATCATTAAAATTCACTGTTTTGCTCAAACAACAATCCCCCTGCCACCATTTATTGATTTAGGTCATTGCACCTGAAGTGAACTGAGCTCCGTGAACGCTCCATCAGGTAGCTGGTGAAAGTCATTCCCATGAAGCATGAGCATCTCCAGCTTCCTCAGACCCATCAGTGATTTGTCAGTGATGTTATTAATTCTGTTGAACCTTAAATAACAAACCCAGAGTGGAGAGGATAACAGACATGAAACCAACTCATGCACTTCCTAAGCCTCGGTCTTTACATAAAGCATTTCACTGCATTAAGTGTTTAATCCAGTCACTGACAGTTTAATAACCATGCTAAATCAATGCTACGGATGCCAGAGCGACTGACCCCAGGTTCATGTGTTTCACGTGTTTGGGTATAGCTGCTGGGATGGTGAGAAGGGAGCGGAAGGTGCAGTGGAGCTCGGTGGGCTGAGGGCAGGAGCAAAGTCGGGGGCAGAAGCCACAAGTGGCAAGAGGAACAATAATCAGCACCAGCAGAGTGTTTAGGACGAACTGAGAGGGAAGATCCATCTTCATCTGCGGGATTATCCGTCACAGCAGCTGCCTGTAAAGTCACTATGATGACAGAACAATGAAAAGAGTACAGAAAAACCCAGCTGCTCACTTTCTGGTGAAAAGGCTCGCCTGAGATGTCAGTCATAATCTGTCAAAGGTCAACTTTACTTTCAGCACTTTCATCCCCCATGCATGACTTTGAGGCTCTGCTGAATGATGCACATAGCGCTGAAGCAAGGTTTCATAAACGTCTGCTTGAAGCACTGCAGTCAAATGCAGATATCCTTACCTCCTCTCCTGCAGGGGGGCTCCTGTGTCCCATTTTAACGACACTGTTAAAACCGAAACTTTAAGATGACGTGCTGCAGAAAACCCCAAAAAGCAAAAACGATTTTAAAGTACAGTCCTCCTGATCACTGACTGCTTTAAGCAGTGACCCTGGTTGTGAACCTCCGTCGGGGAACGAGCGGTGAGTCTCCTCCGCTCGCTCGGCGGAGACCCGACAGGAGGAGGGGCCAGCGAAGCCCGTGGAGGAGAGCGAAGACGCTGAAGGACGGAGCAGCGATGTCACACCGCTCTCTAACAACTGCTGAGTGTTTAGATATGCTTCGTGAGTCATACTGAAGCTATTGGAAAGTAGATCAACGCTGGAAGCTGAAAGAGAAAGAATGAGGAGGAGAAACTGTTGAACTACACAAACTGAACAAACTTTGACATTTAGGCTGCTGCTCGGACCGCAGCCTGTTAGCCTGCTCTTCACATTACTGCGGGGATGTTTTATGAGTATCAGTGGAAAGCATTTATATCTGAGCGAAACACCTGACCTCAGATTAAACCCTAAAAACGCCATTGAGTTGAGCGCCATTATAATAGTGAACGCATAACCAGTACATATACCTTGGCATGTTTTAGTTCTTTCATAGTAACACTACTACTCCATTAGAGTATCATGGTTTAAAAGATGGTAAAAGCTATTTCCCCCTTTTTGTACTCTCCCACATGCTGCTCGGACAGCTTTCATTCCTCCTTTAATCCACGAGAATCCACACTGATCATATTTAAAGGATAACTGAGGGGAGCGAGGCTCAAAATGTGCGGCTGGTCGTTCCAGCTCACAAAGGTAATATGGAGTTACTACAGTTCATTATCGTAGAGTCTTACATAAAAGCTTGTTAAGCCATAGCTGCAGTTGCAAATTTGTGAAACTTAATAGGATTTCTTCATTATTAACACATCAAATTTGGACTGATCCATCCCATAATGAGCAAGTCTTTCATCTCCTTCTAGAACACACAGGCGCAAGAAACTAAGTGAAGCTCTGAGGTAAAGATTTCTCAAAAAGGGAGTTGTTCCAGGTAATGAGTGGGTGTGGAGGCTTTTAATAATAATGTAATAATAGGGTGTCAAACGTAGGC
Organism: Pundamilia nyererei; assembly: GCF_000239375.1. Taxonomy (NCBI): domain Eukaryota; kingdom Metazoa; phylum Chordata; class Actinopteri; order Cichliformes; family Cichlidae; genus Pundamilia; species Pundamilia nyererei. The sequence goes on from NW_005187589.1 coordinate 396,877, forward strand.
CCGAGGCCCACACCTGGCCACCGAGATAATTTCATCTGTCAATTATGAACGACTCCTCGGTATGTGGGAGCCCTGCTGAGAGCCCTGCGGGCAGGGGTGGGACTTTATTATGATGGGCAAACCATGCGGCCAATCACATGCAAAGACAGTCTGGGATCGTACCATTTTGTGAAAGAAGGAAGGGGGGCAAAGTTCTGAGGACAGATAATGTAGTGGTACAGGCCAGGTCCACAGAGAGACGGGGAGTCGGGTTTAAAAGCATCGCGTCGGGAAACAGTGAAGAAATGAGTGAAAACATGAAATGATGTTGGTGAGTGCAGAACTGATGCAGTGACGCCCGTTTTTATTTTCAGCCACAGGTCTTAAACCTCGTGTGTGTTCTCCGCTGTAGCAGTGAATCCATAAAAATAAGGCTTTTATGAAAACACTGAGTAAAAATTGCTTCATTGAAAAAGCCTAAATTTATAGTTGAGTGTTGAATATTCCATAGTGAGCATGCACAAAGTGTTTGAATGGCAGAGACGCAGGAAGCACAGCGGCTCAGTGTGAGTCTCACAGGTCTGAATGTGCCTGAAGCCGTTCACACTTCTTTGATCTGCTGCTCACTAGTTTTTATATGTTGGACACCTTTTCCTGCCTGATGGCCGTTCACACTACACACAGTCAGTAAGCAATAAACAATTCAAGGACAGAAAAATGTCTATTTTTCGCTTTCTAATATCGAAACTTCTAAAACTACAGTTATTAAAAACAAAAACTGGACAGTCGTCTGAGCTCTCAGAACGTTTTCTGTAATTTTGCACATTTATTTCTTACAGTTTAAGTCCAAAGAGTCGTGCTGACAGATTTCTTTCTGTGTCACAGCAGCTTTTTCTTTATCACGTAGAGAAACAATTAAATATGAACTGACAGAAAGAGGAGTTTCACTGGTCCAGCCTACTCAAGGTCAAACTGACCAGTAGAACCAGTGCTGCCAGCATGCTGCAGCTCGCATAACTGAACTGGTTCTTAGATAGTGCTTTTCTACTCTACTTTAAGTGCAACTGTGTTACATGCCAAACGTACTTGTAGAAACTGTAGACTGTCACAGTGCCAGCAGTAATCCCTCTTCCCCTCCAGTGTAAGGAATTAGGAGTTAGGCCAGTTCATTGTGCATTATTATAAACATTTCAAATCCAATTGTTTTGATTAGAAGTTGAAGATAACAGAAATTTTGATGCAGTACTGAGCGTCTGGGTTTAGCTGATATTTGCATGCAGAGACAGAAAAACCGAAAGGTGGCATTACTGCTCGGTTTCCCCTAAACTCAAGCTGAATATAAAGAAAATGTAAACTAGTCATTCACACTGACTCATACATTTAGGGCACCAAAAAACCCAGCAAACAGACAGACACGCATACAAGGCCTACTAAGAATGGGCCATAAACAAAAACACATAGAGAACACGCTGAAGCTCAGGCTTTGTAACGTGGTGGAGAACAGTGGAGGTGATGGAGCTCCCTCTGTTCCTGTTGCTTTTCTAACACAGTTGAGCTCGTGGTTGATTCTTAACACCGGTGACGTTTTACTTTTAGGTGTGTTTCAAGTTTTCTTACAATCATTTGCAGCAGAGATTAAAAAAGACGACCTTTCACTGCATTAGAATAAATAATCTGACACTGTAAGTTCTTCTAAAAGAAACTGAGAATCGTGTTTGGGCTGTACGTTTCTTTTTATTTTAGGGCCCAGTGTTTTCTGGTTTGATTCAGTCCTCTCATCATTCATTAACATTCAGACGAACTACACTGAGTTAGCTCATGGACACTGTGAATCGAGTAGAGCGGTTTTGGCCTCTGTCACATTTATTAGTATTTTTGCATATTTGTCACACTTACATTTTTCAGATCATCAAACTAATTTTAATGATAGATAAAAAATATTAAATCCTGGTTTCAGTTACTATTAAAGAAAAAACAAAGCCCTGTGTGAAAGAGTAAATCCACATACAGTGGGGCAAAAAAGTATTTAGTCAGCCACCGATTGTGCAAGTTCCTCCACCGAAAATGATGACAGAGGTCAGTAATTTGCACCAGAGGTACACTTCAACTGTGAGAGACAGAATGGGAAAAAAAAATCCATGAATCCACATGGTAGGATTTGTAAAGAATTTATT
>NW_005187589.1:400983-408396 GCF_000239375.1 Pundamilia nyererei
AACAACAGCTGATCAAGCTTAAACGTGCTGCTGTTGTTTAGCGCGACATCCGCTGGTTTCCTGTTTCTGGCGCAAAGTGAGCGATAAACAAACAAGAGAGCCGATCAGCTGATCATTGATCAGTTTCATGATTGAAGTAGAAACAGGAGAGGGAGGGGGGAGAATGAGAGGAGAAGAGGCAAGCCACCACCTTTCATTGTTTATATCGTTACAAGAAAAAAAAATCATCGGCCCATAAAAACGAAAAATCACCATCGACCCACCGGGCAAATACCCGATGGCCAGTCCAGCTATGGTCGTGCCAGCAGTTAACCCTTCGCGTGCCAGCTGTGGCACACGTGCCCAGGGTGGCCGACCCCTGGTATAGACCATTGTCAGTCAATCTCCGGCCGTGTCGCCTGTACAGTACAGAACGTGTTTAGCTTGTCAAATTTATATAAATCTGCGATCACGAGCAGTGTGACTCTGAAGTGCTGCACTGTATGTTTGCAAGTTTTCTCCCCAACAAACACAAAAATGTTGATGAAACGGTTTGCACCGTCGGGCCTTTGTTTTCATTCTATAATACTGGACTTATTTTTCTACGAATGTTTGAACTTCGAGAGTTTAAACAAGAGAGAAAAGTGAAAATGTTCATGCCTGTCTGAGAAAAGTGTGTAGTGAGGGGTTTTACAGCATTAAAACATCTATAATAATTGTAAAAAATAAAGTTGGCTACTTCGCGGATTTCACCTATCGTGGATTATTTTTGGAACGTAACTCCCGCGATAAACGAGGGACCGCTGTATTATCGAATTACTTAGTCATGGGACGTGAGCAGGAACCGAAATAAGAAATATCAGTCACCCGTCTCAGGATAGGACTCAGGTCTTCATAAAACTTTACAATAAATATAATGTGAAATCTATGGCCAACTGATGGAATTTGCGATTTGTAATAAGCGTGTCTGTTTTTCTGTCAAATTCCTGATCCATCATGAAAGAATAAAGTTACGTTGAAACCAAGCACACCATTGTTGTACCAATAAGTTTGATGTGTCACATGGCCCTCTTCCTATTGGAAAAACAAAAGTTGTATCCAAGATGGCCGACTTCTAAATGGCCACCATGGTCACCGCCCATCTTGAGGAGTTTGCCCCTCACATATACTAATGTGCCACAAACAGGACTTTAATATCACCAACCATTCCCATGTTGTTACGCTGTATCCTTATAAATGGCCACCCTGTAGAATGATAGAGTTGAAGAGCATCAGGAGGATTCCTGCATTTACACTCACTCTAAATGTCTCTCAGACATTTGGCTTTTCTACTCTATATGCTCAGGGTGACTTTTTTATGACGATTCACCTCAGAAAACAGTCCCACAGCATGTGCTAAAGAGTATTTGGACACTTTGCCATTATGTAAACGCCAAGGGAAACCTAATGGCTGGAAATTTAGAAGATGAAATCCTCAATTTCTGCCACGGCATCCCATCTTCCTGTGTTCAAAAATGACTAGCCAACAGAAGGTAAAGGGATAAGTTCTTCATCATTCTTTCTGCAGGAAAAGCAGCATAATGTGAAACAGGATCCTTGAAGATTTATTAACACATCCACAAGATTTTGTCCTCCAACAACCAAGCCAGATATTAGAAAAAATGTAGAGAAATAGATTAAGACTGGTTGAACTTTAAGTCATTGCAGAAAAAAGCTTTGCAGGAAGGAGAGGGGAGGAAAAAGTGACTCACTGCTGGATGGAAAACTCTCTATGACCTCGTAACCCTCACACACATTTTCAAATGTTAACACATGTCTTCTTGTACAGCATGACCTTGTCTGATTCTCTCTCTCCGCCTTGTCTTTTTCAGTAGACTGGTTATAACCTCGTGTAAGATCCTGATCCATAACAGTTAAAATGGGAGGGGTGGAGGAGGCGACTCAAGCTGTGACATTTATAGCAGTTTACTTCACAACTCTCTAACATGACTTCTGGTCTTTTCATGATCATTCCTTTTTATTAACTTTTAGAGTAAGTTTCCTTTCATTTTAGGTTTATAGCTTTTCAGTCCACAATCTGGAGTTTTATTCTCACTCACTATTTTCAAAGTAAAATTGTAGCCATGACAGATGTTTTTAGGGGAAAATGCCAAACTAGTACACTGCATGCAGTCACAGAGAATAACTAGGAAATATAGTTTACGTACCAAAATGGTTCATCTTTGACATTAATTAAAGCTTAAAAATATCCAAATTTACTCGAGTCAAAGTATCTCAGATTTCCTTTTTATATGTATGCTTGTTATGACGGGTAATTTGCTATTTAGGAGAGACTTAAAACAGTATTCCCGCTTTGAACAAACAGCTGGCTTGTTTAGCAAACGTATGCAAGAATAATAGTAGCATTAGTATTATTGTTTCAGGCTTGCTCTGTTTATCTTCTGTCTTAGTGTTTCCTGTTTTATTGTGGTAGTCTGCTGTCCTGTGTCAGTGTATCCAGCTTTGCTTCCTCTCTGTCTCATGATTAGCCCCAGCTGTGTTTCCCATCCCGCTGTTTTCCTGTAGGTGTACTTAAGTCTTCAGTCTTTGCCTGTTTGCCACGTTAGCTGTGTTTAGTGAGTGTTTCATGGGCTCTTGTTTATGTATAGTGATGAGCTTGTAGTGTCCAGAGTCTTTGCTTTGTTTGCTTCTTTCTACTTTGTTTTTGAGTTTAAGTTCCCAGTGGATAAAGCTGAAACTGTAAGTTAATTCTTCTTGTTAGAGTCCTGCGTTTGGGTCCCACCCCTGCCTGCCACACAGCTCACCTTGGTACATATTGTAATTTTTTTGTAAGTTTCAATGCAAAAATGTGTATTATCCAACTAACTGAAGGAAACAAAATCTAATTTATTGCGTGCAATATACAGAGGTAGTGCATTGTTTTATACCACTAAATTTCACTGCAGTTCTTTATATGTTGGAACCGTTCGGTGGCTGGCTGACAGACCAACAGCAGCATCACCCATTGTACCACACACTTTCTACACTGCCTTCACCAGCTCGCTGCAGGCAGCTTGGCAGTCCCTGAATTGGAGATGACAGGGAGTGCACCACGCCGACCATAAAACCAGCTTCACCTTCCAAGACCGCCTGTCTGGTTTGATTGAAGTATTCAGTTTGAATGCTGCACTGTCTTTAATCAAGATATTGAACATCTGAACATTGATCATTGTGAGCCTGTATGATCAGTTTAGTTTATTTGTACTGATATACCAACAATTCACAGCAACAGATTCTTCATTGTGTTATTACTGTTAGGCAGACCTTATGATATTAGAATGAAAATGCTAGCAACCAGTCGATCTCCTATATGAGTGACCACTTGTTGGTGGCAGGAAAGAAAAAGTCTTTAAACAGGAAAAAACGTTAATGAGAACCAGGCTCCAGGGTGGGCAGCAGCTGCTTTATGGTGAGGAGAAGAAAAAGGATCGAGAGTGTTGATCAAAGGTGATTCCATGCAGCAGTAACATAGACCTGGGAGAGAAATGCTCATTTCATCATGTGACTTGTTCTCATATAGCATCTTTATACTCTACCTCAGGGGTCAGCAACCTTTAACACCCAAAGAGCCATTTGACCCGGTTTCCACGCAAAAGAAAACACTGGGAGCCGGTTTACCTTTTAGGTGACATGGATGAGTTGAAGTTATGAACTGTTTCTGGGAGACAAATAACACCAGGATCCTTTTCTAAGTAGCTGACAGCTGGTAACTGTGCAGGGGCGGGTCTAGCAAAGTTTTGCCAGGGGGGCAGGTAGGCATTAACAGCGAGAGGGGGGCACAAGGAAATACTTTCTTATTCTCATTTAAAATGTCTCACTTTTAATAAATAATTATCTGAATCTTACAACCAAAGTTTTTATCTGATATAAAATGTATAGAAATCACACATATACCAACAAGACTGTACATCACTGTCACAACAGCGTTTTCATTCAAAGGCTTTATGGCTTTAATACCTGGGGGGCCGGTCTCTAGTCAAAATGCCCGGGCCGATTTTTTGTCCCAGTCCAGCCCTGGGCACGACACGCAGTGAGTTAATCTGAGAAGGTGCATTAAAAAATAAATGGCCGTGCCAGCGTTGTGCATCGCAAGCTAGCTTGCATAGTTGTGCCGCTTCTTAATGACGGTATCTTAGCTAACAACCCCAACTACCAGATTCAACTTGTAATTGGCTAAAAATAACTTAGCTACCGGTGAGAGGGACGTTGCTAGCTGGCAGTTTTATCAAGCGATGTTGAAATTTCCACATTCTGACACTTCAAAAGCTTCAGCAGCTTCAGCAGCTGTCTGCTCAGCGCAGCATCAGCACCACGGAGATACACGGATACATCCGTAGACTCGAGACAGAATTCACAATGTGTTTTTGGGACTGTCAGGTGTTTGGACCAATGTTTTACTTTCTGATCAAATCAGAAAGCTTTAATGAGCAGCTGGTTTGTCTCACATTAACTGGCTGAGTTAATGCCAGTTAATGTGACATGGAAATGCAGCTGACTGAACTGAAAAGCTCGACTCTGTGGGGCTCAAAGTTTGCAGAACTACGAACGCAGCTGGAATCCACAGCTGTGCGTGTTCATGGAGCTGCATGTTCACCTGCTGGACGTCACTACCTGACAAGTTTAACTGTCTTCAGAACATTGCAGAGGCCTTATTGACAGTATTTGGCTCTACGTGTCTGTGTGAGCAGATTTTCTCTCACATGAGTCCTCAGGTAGCCTCTGAAAGCTGGACACTCGGAGACCTGTGTCTCTTGTCTGCTCCTAACTTCTCTTTACCATTCAAACTGGAAATAGGTGCCAGCACAGTTGGGGCAGGAGCAGTGCTTCTCCAGGAGGATAATCAGGGCATTGACCATCCTGTGAGTTACTTTGCTTGCAAGTTTGATAAACATTACCTCAAGTATTCTACTATTAAAAAGGAGACGCTTGCTTTGTTGTGGGCCTTGCAGCATTTTGAAGTTTATATAGGGTCAAGTCTTCACAGATCACAACCCTTTGGTGTTACTCTCTAGGATGTATAATCATAACCAGCGACGTATGCATTGGTCACTGATTATTCAGAACCATGTTCTCGACATCCATCACAAAAAGAGATCAGAGAACATTGTAGCAGACACTCTCCCGTGCTACTTGAACATGTTACCAAATCCTGAGCTTGGCTCCTAATGGGTGGGGGTGTAACATGCCACCATAAGTGGCTGCTCTTGTCTTTCAGGTGTCAAGCCTCAACCTATATACCAATTCAGAGTTAATTGGCAAGTGTCTGTTGGCTGATCTGGGCACAGTAGACCAATTGCTCGCCACAGATCATTATAAAAGGACACCTCCATGGACAGCTGGGCTGCTTCTGACGGTCTCTGAACTTTTGTTTGTAGGTTTCTGTGTGTGTGAACAGAGTGTTGTGGTGGGAGGCTGGACAGGTAAGTTTGGGTAGCCCATATACCTGCAACAGAGTTACAGTTGTTAAAACCACTAGATTATGTAGTTGATGCCACTTTTGTATGTTTATGAGCTTTTTTGTCGAGCAGCCCAGCAGGCCTTTTGTGTATTGGTTTAGACTTTAAGGAAGCTCTTTGTGCTGTATTCATTTCTTTGATTTGGCTCGAGCCCCTAGTCCTCCTCCCCCACCTTTTTCTTTTGCTAGGTTCATTATTGTCAAGGCATGGTAAACGATAAATAGAAACTGCCTGACTATTCATCTTTCTGTTGTCCCTCTCTTTCATTAATTTTGGTTGTGTTGCTGTCTCCCCCCTGCCTTAGCCCCCACCGTGGTGACGTAACAGCCATCGAGTGAGACAGGGCCAACTATGAAAGAATCAACTGCTCCAAAAACATCTTTAAATTTGCAGCTGGCCACACAGACAAGCCAAATGCTTCCTGTCAGACAAGACAAGAATTGTTGGTCTGTTGGATTTTCATGTTGTACAGTTTTTTTGTTGTCTTTGTGACCCCAATACATTAGTCACATATAACCAGATCACAGTGATAAACCAGGCTATATAATTACATTAGGATCAGGGAGTCTAATTTCAAGGCACGTCTGCATCTACTCCCTTGGGCAAAAGCCAGCCTCTCTGTTTCCTCAGCTGTGGATGTGGAATTCAGCCAGACCCATTTGTTTCTATCAGCAGAGGGCTGTATCTCCAGAGAAAAAGGTTCAGCGATTAGAACAGCTCATAATTTTCAAAATGACATTTTTGAGAGCTGCTTCGTGTTTTAAAGCTGTGGAAAAGCTTCCCAAAGGTTAGTTTAGTTCTAGCTGAAGTGAAGGACTGAGGATTTTCTCTTTGTCTTCTTATTTCTTTTAGAAAACTGAGGGTTTCTAAAAAGGCAACAATTGCTATGGACAAGAAGTGGTGTTGTTACAGCTATCTGACAAAAATTGACCAATTAATAAAAACTGGTTAGTGATGTTATTGGCCAGTACAACGTCATAATAGACGTGATGATGGATTCCAAAGTTACTGTGATCTGGCATTAAGATAGCAATTGAGATTAAGTCAGTTCCTGTTCTTCAGTCAAGTGACCGAGTGAATGGAGAAGTGGTTTTAAACAAATGAATGAGAGAATTCTTCCACTCAATGAAGGACACAGGGCAGTGTCTGAATTTCCCTCAAGACATAGCTCACTCACCTGCAATTCCATTAGTCAAAAATGAACATTCATATACTCAGGCAGGAAACAAAAATCTAGAAGGTGCCCGCGATGTAGTCACTTAGAAGCAGCTGACAAAACTGTCAAGAATAAAAGGCACTGCTGAATATCATGTAAGTGCGTTTTACATCTTGGCCACTGAGAACTCTGCATTTTGATTATTTGAAAGATGTGGAATTACATTTAATGAGGATAACAAAGTGTTTGTTTTTGTAGCTTTACATGAACGTGACTAAACACAGCAGCTGAACATCAGCTAAAACCAAAAAAGCTTTTATATCCTTGTACTTGTACTGTTGTCTAGGTGAATCTTATCAGTGAATCCTTGGTCAGTTTATAACAGTTCTAATGTTCTAATGTTCAACAGGACCTACAGTCGAAACCACAGTATCTTTGTGCAAGGTAATAAGTTATTGTCATCACTGACAAATATCAGTCTTCCTGTTGACCCACTGCTACATCTTCTGCTTTATGACTCTAAGCTTCCAATGACAATTGTTCTAAAAGCAAATAAATATTGCATTATAAAAAAAACAAACACAATATATTTATCCAGTCGTTAAGTGATGACGTGACGAATCCTACTTCTGGGCCTAAAGTAGTCTGCGTTTAATAATAATCAAAGTGTTTTTATTGAGTTTTCAGAAAGCATAACATTCATACAGAAAAGCTCGAACTCAAGTCCTACCACACAGTGTAAGACAAAACTATACCCAGACAGAGGAAGGAAAAAAAAAAAAA
>NW_005187589.1:417008-420821 GCF_000239375.1 Pundamilia nyererei
TATATAAATACAGGCCATTTACCATACACAATATACAGTGACATGGTGTGACTGTAGGAGCCCTGGTTCGACTATGAGAGTGGCAGCAAGTCTCTGAGGTGATGGACACTGAAACAGAGGAGAGATCGGTTACTGATCTGAGTGAGAGGAACCAGAAGCAGAGTAACACTGGCAGGGTTAGTGGTTTACTTGAGTATGCGAAGAGCCTAACGAGGAGCGGTTCTGAGTGAATGTCCAGATGCAAACAAATTCCAACCTGTTTTCCAGGTGCAACCAGAGCCGGTGGGCAGGAGGACAGGCAGGTAAAGACGGCATGAATCCAGAGAAGCGTGAGCAACCTTAAGCTGAGCTCAGCAGCTAACGGAAGAGAAGAGTAGTTCAGCGTGGCATGGACTCGTGGTGTGGCTGCTTGGAGAGAGAAGAGAACAAGGTCAGTACAAAGAACAAAGAATTATTTTGTGGTCTAGTTACAACCATAAGGTAACTGACAGGCTGGTGGAGACAAACTAGTGGTGATGCTGACCTTAAAATACAGCTCCCACTGATTGCTGGCATTGATGAACAGGTGGACGCCGCAGGACCAGGCTGGAGTGGAAAAACACATCTTTTTTTCAGATACCACACAAGCCCTTGAAATGCTTGTTGAGACCAAGTCTTTCTGACCTAAAACTGGTTTAGTGACATGAAGAGGGCCAACAACATAGTAGAAGTTAGTTTTTAGTTTGACTCCACAAGACAATGTGTGGGCAGGGGGCCTGTGTATAAGGAGAATTCAAATCTCAACGTTAGAGTGTTCTGGCTCTAGATATGATTGAATACTGAGTACTGCCCAACATTGCATTGGTCTGTTTTGTGGCCCCTGGCCTGGTGAGTGTCAGGGAGGAGTGTGATCCTAAATCCTGACTATGCGGCACCAAGTGGTCTCTATAGGTAATGCCATGAGATAGAACAATTGTAGTGTGCAGTGAGATAACCACTAAATCAGTAAATAAATACATAATAAACACAAAAAAATCTAACTGACGTGTCAATTTTAAAAACTTTAAAAACATGGACTGAACTGTGATCCCCGTGAACAATGAATTAGTATATGGCAAGTTAACTATAGCTATTATTTTAAACACATTTAACTGTTCATATTCTCGGTCAAATTACTTTAATTTTTTTCAAATATGTATGAAAAAGCAAATAGAAATGCATACTTTCAGTTTTGTGCCACAGCTAGTCACCCAAAATTCCCTTTCAATAACATCCCAAGGATGGTGTATTGTACTGAGATACGGTAACTGTGGAGGGATGCATCCAGGTGAAGGAGAGAGGGCGCAGCAAGTCCGCAGCCCCGGTAAGCAGCAAATTCTGGGCGAGAGGCGCCGTAAAGCTCGCGGCTCCCCTTTGCCACAGACCCTTCCTGGCCGAAGCAGAGCCAGCTACGACGCACCACCGCAGAGGAAATGTGCCCGGCGGGGAGGCCAGCATTTGAGTGTTTTTCAGTCGTCTATTGTCCAAATTTGTTGAGTCTGTGCAAACTGTAGTATCAGTTTCTTGTTCTTAGCAGACAGCAGTGGCCCCAGTTAGGGTTAGGGTTAACTGCACTGTTAACTGCTGCACAGCACGTGTCGTGTAAAGCAGAGAGTACCGGAAGAATGCTGCTTGGTCTGTAGTTACTGACAACCATGTTATGGCCTGATTTCAAAACAGTTGTAATCACTGCAGTTTTCTTTCCAAGCACGTGGAAACACTATTATTAATGGGACAATAAATGTTTTTATAATAGGAGGAAATAATGCCTCCTTCTGAGTTTTGATAAATACTGTGTAAGAGGGTAATGTCACTTGTAATGGAAATTGTGTATTCTGTTTGAGTGTTTTTTATAATTTTTAATATTTACATGCTTATATGTTCAGAATTGTAAAACCTTAATGTGGAAGTAAGAGCCAAATTATGTGGATATTTTGCATCCAACTCATTGTGTAACATTTTATTCGGTGGTATTTGATGGTTTGGGCCCCAGGAAGACTAGCAACCACTGTTGTGGAAGCTAATGGGGTTCCTTATAAATAAACAAATAAACAAACTTTATCCATTCCATGTTCTTCCGTTTCCCTTGAGTACATGACAGAACAAACTATCCTACGAACTTCTGAATTAGTCGTTTCTCTAAAAGTCAGAATAGGAGCATTAGTACAGAGGAGTCATTATAAAGCTGCACATGTGCAGTGTTGGGGGTTCTTAGTAACAGAAATGTGTTACACACTACTTGCTACTTTTCTTAAAAGTAATGTAATATGTCACCAAATGACTCGCTGAAGACAGTAAGGCAGTTTTTTCTGTCCTGAATGCAGTTTGCATGTTCCCAGTGCGCTCTCCACCTTTTACAAAAACACTTCATCAGATAACTGATGAACAAAACCTGAAAACATGAGCAACAAAATAATGTTAGCTTGTCTCCACCCTGTTGCTTCTCTGTTGGATAGAAATGCAGAAGCACACAGAGTAGTAATGAGTCGGTGATGATGGACCGGGCATTTCAACAGCAGACTGTGAATGTGACGTTACCAAATCTCCATGATAACACATAAGTGATGAATCTGGACATGTTGAATAACCTATTCATGATTTCACAGACCGGGGCATGAATTGAATTCCTGGAGCTTTTAAAGATGAAAATCAAAACACTGTCCCTGCTGAGTGGAAACTATTCTTTTGTGATTTTTCACTCAGAATTAGGCCAAGCGATGCACTGCATTCAGTCAAACATAGCTTTGAATATTCTGGTTTATAAAGAAGACATATTAATCATCAGGACGATTCATTGACTTGCCGTTGCTAAGTGAGCTAGGCGGTGGTGTCTGGATGTGTTCCTGGCCAGCAGGGTGATAAATCTCTGAATCCCTCTCCCAATCTCTTGTGTCACAGCCATCAGCCTGTGTTTAATGTTTCCCTTTGCTGGTGCCAAGAATCTGTCCCCCGTGGTGTTGAGTCCCACATCATGCTTAACAGCAAAGCGCTCACCAAGAGGCCGGGCAAAGGCCAAACATTTATTCTGTGTCAGGAAGTGAGGGAGTTAAGTGTGGTTAATGTGCCAACAAGCATGGCAGGACAGCTTAGTAGCATCTGGGAAAAGAAGGTGAAAGCTAATATGAAAATACATCAATAAAAGTAAGTGCTTTAAGGGATACGAGGGAATGAAAGGTCAGGCATGAAGCAGAAGGGAGATATTTGAGGCAAGCTTGGATGATTGTGCTCCTACTAGTGCCTGAAAATGATCTTTCTTTATATGGGAGACAAAACTTCACGTTCACATAAACAGATGACTTTGGGATGGAGTGGAGACACTCAATTGCATCCAGCTGTTGTGCTGATGGATGGGAAGCAACCATTTACTGAAAAAGTGGTTCTGGTGTGATGTGCACACACAATCATGTGCAGCATGGAAATGGTAGCTGGCTTTTGGCCTGTTATATTAGCAATAGGGAGTGGGAATGGAAAATTACAAACTGCACGTCTCTGAAGAAGTCTTTGCTCATGCAGACCAGGAAAGTGTTTTTGTGCATTCACATGTAATGCCAGAAGCATAATCTATTTTGCTTAGAGAGAGCTGTGAACAATGAAAAGCTGAGCTCGATTTCCACCACAGTTAGGAGGTGGCCTTAATAAAAATAACTCGCCGCTGTCTTTGTGTGTGTTAAGAATCAGAATCAGAATGGGGTTTATTGCCAGATGTTGAGGTTTACAACATTAGGAAATTGCTGCGGTGCTTCAGTGCAAACAATAAGAATTAAAGTGCTATGTAGAAAGAAAGATATGTGCATG
>NW_005187589.1:424355-425916 GCF_000239375.1 Pundamilia nyererei
CGTCTGTCGATCTCCGGCTCCCTTCTCCCATCACTCGCGAACAAGACCCCGAGATACTTGAACTCCTCCACTTGGGGCAGGAACTCATCCTCGACCCGGAGTGGGCACTCCACCCTTTTCCGGCTGAGAACCATGGCCTCAGATTTGGAGGTGCTGATCCTCATTCCCGCTGCTTCACACCCGGCTGCGAACCGTCCTAGTGCGAGCTGGAGGCCCTCACCCGATGAAGCCAACAGAACCACATCATCTGCAAAAATCAGAGATGAGAGTCTGAGGCCACCAAAGCGAAATCCTGTCCATAAAAATTATGAACAGAACCGGAGACAAAGGGCAGCCCTGGCGGAGCCCATCACCCACCGGGAACAAGTCCGACTTATTGCCAGCAATGCGAACCAAGCTCTTGCAACGGTTGTATAGGGATCGAATGGCCGTAGCAATGGGCCAGACACCCCATACTCCCGCAACACCTCCCACAGGACACCCCGAGGGACACGGTCGAATCGGGAAATCCTCTAGTTGAAAATCTTATTTAAAAAAAGCATTTGGGACCATTGTGTTGGTGACAGCTTTTGTTATAATATCAATAATATTTATATGAATATGGGATATGTTACATGTTTGCATAGACTTTTGTGGAATATGGAGACACTCCTGGCAAAGTGAGACTCATATTTTAGGGTTTATGGAGATGAGTGTGAACACCCAAACAATCCCTGTCAGTGATGGAGAAGCTTTGATGAAAAAAATTGGTAAAAAGTTCACCAGCATGAAGAAAATGGGGGACCCCAGCACGCCTGCTTAAAGAAAAGTAACCCTCTACTGCATGACCTTTTCATTTTTGGGGAAAAAAATATTTCTCCCTATTTTGGGGGAGCTTTAGGGTTCCTAATAATATATCAATCATAATATTTGACCCCCCCAAAACAGATATTGGTTTGTTGCTTCAAGGCAACACTGTGTGACAAGAGTAGTAAAACACCAAGTTATTCTATAATAAGTTGTATTAGTACAACAAGGATGAACAAATAAATAAACCACAAAAAACAATGTAAACATTTCACAGAACAATAAAACACCAACATTTGACCATAACCCCATGCACGCACACAGACACACACACGCGCGTTGTGTTTCCATCCCTTTTGGAGACATTACATTAACTTACTTTCATTTCCTGGAGACTTATCCTCACCCTACCCATCACAGGTCCCTGTATGAACCTCACCCTGACCCTGACTCAAGCCTTCACCCTAAAATTGAATGAATTACTCTGGATACTGTAGCTCCTGTGAAAACTAAGGTCTCTAATCAGAAGTACGTGACTCCGTGGTATAATTCTCAAACACGTAGCCTAAAGCAGATGACTCGTAATCTGGAGAGTCACAAATCTAGAGGATCATCATTTAGCCTGGAGAAATAGTTTGCTGCTTTATAAGAAAGCCCTCCGCAAAGCCAGAACATCTTACTATTCATCACTGATTGAAGAAAATAAGAACAACCCCAGGTTTCTCTTCAGCTCTGTAGCCAGTCTGACAAACAGTCAGAGCTCTGTTGAGCCAAC
>NW_005187589.1:427438-439429 GCF_000239375.1 Pundamilia nyererei
AAACTTTCCTTTTTGCTAAAGCATATAGTTAGGGCTGGTCCAGGTGACCCTGGATCCTCCCGTAGTTATGCTGCAATAGGTGTAGGCTGCTGGGGGATTCCCATGATGCACTGGGTGCCACTATGTACTAATAGACTTCTCTGCACTGAATCGCACTTGTTATTAATCTCTGGCTCTCGTTTTGTTAAAAAAAATAATACTTTTTCCTCGGTGCTTGGACGGAGTTTCTCTTTTTGGTAAAACAACCTTTCTAAAACCTTTTCACATGATACTTAGGATGTAGGAGTCTCCCACAGTTTAATAATAGGCCAATTATTAAACCCCTTTCTGAACCAGTGAGGCTGCAGATGTCATCAGTGATGTTACCCTTAAAGAAGCATGCCTCGATACAGGCTTCCTAAAAGACCTCCTGAATTTCTCAATACATGCTGCAAAGCCTTGGGACAGTGCATCCCATCACTTACTAGCAGTGTGACTGCAAGACTCAAACTTTTTTGTAAATATCATTTAAATTTTATGTGTGAATATTCAGACACAGGAGCAAGAAGCCTTTTGCTGGAAGCCTTTTTCTCTCATTTAGCTAGAGGCTTTTGTTTGTCCTTAATTTCAGTTTAGGAAAATAGGAAATGTTAGAGACTTAAGTTAGTTTTAGTATTTCTCACAACTCAAGCCAATAACTTGCAGTCTAGCATGTTCATTTGTTTGCCATTGGCTTCCTTCGGTGTGGTTGGAGTGTCATCACTTAGCTAAGCAAACTGGAATTCCAGACAAAACGTGACTCACTTTTCTATTGGAAACATAACAGTTCATGAAACACTGCGTTCAGCACATTAAGTCCACTCCTACATTTGGATTTAAGAGATCGAATGAGGAAATTAAGACTAAAGTAACTAAAGTAGGATTAGGCTTAAAGGGTTATAGAACAACATGGTCACACCTTTGCTGAAAAACATTTTGACTGATTGTCAGATTGTTTCCTCATGAAGCGGTTAGCCAAAGTACCACCACCAACTCTTTTTGTCACAAAGCTTAATTCTCAATGGATCAACCACCTGCATCAGTCCTACAGCAGCAGTAGGAGGGTAGCAGCATACACTGGCAGCTGCTCCAGTCAGCAGCACACATATTCAGTCTCTAAGGAATAAATAGCAATACGACTCAGCGTTGACTCATGACTTTCCGTCTCTGCCACGAGCAGACTAAATCTGCGGTCAGAACCATTCCTATGGCACTTATTCAGCAATAAAGTCATTCCTCAGTTATGCACGAGAAGAAAAACACTTACCTCTTCAAGCTGGAGTTGTTGAGAAACTCTCCTAACAAGTTGTGGGAGATTTGCTGCAACAGTCATCATTCATTTACTTGCTGCTCAAATCTTTAGAGACTTCATTTAAATTTTTAATGAATAAAAAAGAACAAAAAACTATGAACTGTAAATTATTTGATTAAAGGCAGATGTTAAAACACTGGAATGTTGGACTATCGCACTCCCCAGTGTAAGTACTAAAATAAGAAACTATGTACTTGAGGATCACATCCATGCACTCTGAAAACTTTGAAATAATGCAACGCAAAGGCTTTCCATTATACTGTACTAACACCTACATTAACAAAGGAAGTCAATCAGTATTCACTGTGGGCAACATTTTCTGGTCTGTCCAGCCATTTACGTGAAAAGGGAAAAACATCTCTGGATGGAGGAGGGGCCCAAGGGTACATCTGTCACCATCGTACACTCTCTGAGCATGGGACTCATGGACATTGATCAATGAGCTTTGATCAGTGGTTGTTGATCAATGGTCATAAGAATTTGCATATTAATAACCAAGAACCTGACCTCACAGCGTGTTGGTCAGATGTGTTAGTTTCAGTCATTATGCAAATGTACTGTTTATAAGACTGAAGAAGATGCTTGGATGAAACGTCCCATAATGTCAACTCAGGAAGTTACCGTCACGGCTGTGATTCAATAAAAAAACAACAAGCAGGTAGTAGTGCAGGAGACAGCCAAACTGCTTTTGGAAATGTCCTGAGAGGAAATGAGTGTGTGCACATTTAACATTAACATATAGGGAACGCTGATGGAGGGTAGGCTTCACAGTTGATATCAGAACACAAACCAATGTACTACAAATGAGCTCGAGTGGGTTTCTATTAAGACTGGAGCTTTTCTTCCTTTACACTATCACAGTGTTCATGCTATGACAAATATGCCCCACAAGAAGCGTGCACACATACAATGTCTCCAGCTGAGATTCTGTAAGAATGGGATAATAATAAATTGCAGTACCTCGCTTCCTTTACTTTGTCTTGAATCACCGAAATGTGAACAGCCTGAAGAAAGGATGAGGGGACTATAGCGTTCGACTCTTCCCAGCACCAAAAGAAATGGCAGTTCTGTCAACATTCCTGTTGTCATCAGTCTTACTTAGAAAAGCTCTTCCAGGTAATAAGTTGCAACAGAAAATTCACACATGTAACAATCCCACATCCTTAAAGTTCACACACACTTTAACCAGACATAATGTTTTATAACATAATTGTTTTTTCCAACTACTAAGAAAAATCTAATGTTATGATGCTCAGTTAAACTTTTGATGCAGTAGCACCCGTCTGTAGAAGTGACCCCTGCATTTCTCTTCTGTGGCTCAAACAATCCTCCTGGTTTGTCCATGTTTACTTTCATGTACTGACATGTTTCAATGACCAATTTCTGTGGCATATGGGCACCTATTAATATTACTGCAGGAACGGTTAGGACCAAGGAAAAATATGGCAAGAAAACACTTATTAAACATAAAGAATCAAGTTTCAGTTCAAACGATTCCATTTAACATTTTAAATCAAACTGGAGTATGTGTGGCAGAGGTTTGGAAACGAAAACACTGACTGTTGTCTGCTTTGTTCTAGATGGATGCTGGTGTCTCCTGAGCGGACTGGCGGTATTTTCATGAAGGCCTGGACCCGAGAAACATCAAACTGCAATGAAGGCTTCACTTCCCAAATGTCAGATTTCCATTTTGTGAATGCAAAAGGTTTGCTTGACTACACAGGCAGGCGACTAACCTTCAGAGGCTGCTGGGTGGCTGAAGGACGCCGCACAGGTGAGTGTAAAATAAACCAAGCTGGACAAAACATGCTTCTTTATAAACTCCACTTGTTTCGACAGTTTAAAACTTCACTCAGGCTTCAGAGCTAAAGGTATAACTAGAATTCATGGAAATGAAAAGGCATTGCTACGTATTGGGTAGAAAACAATGCATATTTGCACCAGAAAACATATTTCCAAGACAAAGGTTGACATTTTAAACAATATATTGCTGTGTAAGACACAATGTCCCAGGACTGGACAGAACATGTACACTCGTCGGGTAAGAAAACAAAGCTTGAAATGCAGCAGGGGTACAGCAAAGAGAAAAACCTGCGAGTACAGATTAGTGTGACACTTCAGGTATTTTAAAGCATGCGGACGTTTCTATTTAGAAAAACTACTTAACAGGACACAAAGCTCTTTGTAAAATGATGCCCATAAACAGCATAATTCAATCATACACTCTGATAAGTATCAAGACAATAACACACAAATGTCAACAACACATTTAAGCTCAGGTGATTACAGCACAGGCGTGTCCATAAAGGTAAAGGTGTCAGGTTACAGCATGCAGTCGCCGATTCTTGAATTTTCTGGCATCGTCCCGGAGGGTGGACACTACTTTTAGTGTTTAACAAGTGGACATGTTAAGATCTGCTGACTAGGACCGTCAAAGAACAGGATCCTTATCATTTTAATCAAACCATTCACTGAATGGGAGCTCTGAGTTGGTTTGCAGTGGTCCTTCCCTTCAGCGGCCTAACAGAGCTGCTTCTTTATTATGTGGCTCAGGAGTTTGGGTTTTCATTCATCCATAGCTAACAGACTGTCACTGAATCACTAAGAGTCTCCTTTAAAAGGTCCACCTCAGAATTCATCCATGTGTGATAATGTTCTGGAAAACCTTCAGTAGATCTATGTGCAGTCTTACAGATGCAGTGACCTGAGTCTGAAGGATCTAAAGTTAGATTTCAGTTCACTGAAGTTAAATCTCTGATGTTTCCACTTCTCTTGAGGACTTATTCACAGGAATGAGAATTTCTCTTTTATTTTAAATAAATAAATGTAAGCAAACATGCCATTTTATAACTGCAGGGGACAGGTGCTGCAGGGGACAGGTGCTGCAGGGGACAGGTGATGCAGGGGACAGGTGATGCAGGGGACAGGTGCTGCAGGGGACAGGTGCTCTCTGCCTGACAGCAGGTCTCAGGTGCTCGAGACACTTGGATCCAATCATTTTCTTATCAGTTTATCTAATTTAGAGTTGCAATGTCTGGAGTCCACTGCAACTGACATTGGACTGATAAACAATGCGTAAGTCATCTGCGAGCTTGAAGAGTGGACTTTCGTCTACTTCTGTAAGGTCCTGAACCACATAACGTCGCTGTTACAACAGAAAAGCAGCTTTGTTTGTCCGTATAACACAAAAGTGCAACGAGAAAAGCTTACCATCATGAGATACATGGCTCGCCAACAGCTCCACTATTCTGGTATCCTTCTAGCTGTCTGGACTTTTGCAGACCTACGTGGACATGAGGGGGTATCTCGGCCTTATCTGACAAATGACTCTCGCTAACTCATTTCACAGGAGCTACTTTTCACCTTTAAAACGTGTTTTTAAAATGTCTTCAGGGTGTGCCACAAGCTCTGGAACAATTTGAGTTGTAAAAACAAAAACAGCAATCAGAAAAAAAACTT
This sequence comes from Pundamilia nyererei, assembly GCF_000239375.1. Classification (NCBI taxonomy): domain Eukaryota; kingdom Metazoa; phylum Chordata; class Actinopteri; order Cichliformes; family Cichlidae; genus Pundamilia; species Pundamilia nyererei. The sequence goes on from NW_005187589.1 coordinate 432,228, forward strand.
GTTTATGGACAGTGTGGCTGCAGCTACATACAAATAAATGGATGAGGAAAACCTGTGTAAAAAGGACATTGGGTGATTGTTTCTGCAGCGAGACACAGTCCACCCAGAGTGTTTTACATGAATTGATGCTGGAGCAAGTATCAAAAACAAATTCCAGTCAAAGGCATTGATAGGCTAGGATGTTTCAAAGGTCCAGTAAGGTTGTGTTCAGAGCAACATCTGCACAGCGAATTAGGAAAAATAATTCCAGTGTTTACAAAACAGGATACAGACACGAGGGACGAATGAAAAAAGGAAAATACTCTTATGTCATCCTGCGGACGGTGGATAATAAAATACAACCCTTCTATCATCGTATCCATCTGAACAAACATCATGGCTTCCATCAGGTTGCTCCTGCTACTTTCAACGTTTTTAGAAAATTTTCACAACAGCCTAAAAGGTCAAGTGGAGTGGAGTCAGCACTTCTGAAGTCAGCCAGTGATGTTTGACAAGAGTTCAACATCCCTTCTACTTCATCCTGGAGGTGTTCGGTAGGGTTCAGCTTCTTCACCAACCCCATCCACCCATCCTTTTATGGAGCCTGCCATGTGCACTGGAGGCAGGGAAGAAAGCTGTGCCGATTTTAGTTAGAATGAGATGGATCCAACTCATAATGAAGCATGAGGCACAAAACCCGTGATAAACAAGGTTTATTTTGGAAGGTCGATATGGTTGTGATACTCAGCAAGCAACAGTTCACAGAAATGCTAATGAATACTGACTGTACGGATGCTAAGAATGGGAACTGATAAGATCAATATCACCGATTGATTTTCACTGGCTCTGCTTTTAGAGTCATCACCTTCACTAAGCAGCACATCAACAACATTATAGTCGTTCAGAGTAATTGCATGCTGTGCGATCAGTGCTGGGGTCATTACTCAAAAATATATTAGTCAGAACACTGTTCTTAAAAGCAATGAAGTGCTTTAGTTTACTGTTCCCAGGAGAAAGTCCTTTGTGACCTGAAACTATCATCTTATAAGCATTTAATAACATGAGGCTACAGTCCCAGCACACACCAACACAAATCCTGTCCTGACGAGGACACGCATGTGATCCTTGTCTTAGTATTTAGGTATGAACACGAAGCAAAGATGAAAACCAGCACAGAGACTTTAAGCGATCGCCACGGTGCCTCTACTTTAGAAACATGAACAGGTGGAGATGAAGGCTTCATCGCTGGCTTCGATGCCGGTCAATGTTCAGGCTCTGACCGCTGGGCTGGCGTCAGATTCACGATGCTTTCATTTAACTCTGGGTTCTTGGCTAGCTTAGCGTTAGCACGCTGTGCTGTCTGTGTAAAGAGCTGATGTTGTGTTAGCGACATCATTAACAGCCGTTTCTGTCCTGACACACTTTCCTTTGTACCACTGCACTCTCACGGTTTTGTGCAATAAAGATAACTGTGCCACCTCATCGGCGCATGAACTGAAATCGGCTGACTGTAGTGCAAATGCAAGGGGATAAGCAGGGTTGATGGGCAGGCAGACTAACTATAACTGGGAACTGGTTCTTCTAGAGAATTTAGATTCGTATCCCTACCAACTGCACATTCACTCTGTACTGTGATGCACTAAATGAGGCTCTTACATAACATCCTTGGCTTTAAATAAAATACGACAACAAGAATGAAAATGAGTGAGGTGCAGCAAAGCGCCTGCAGAGCAGCTGTGGCTCTACAGTCATGGCAAAAACCTTGGGCTGTGGAGACCTAACGCAGAGATGTTACACAGCTTTACATTATTAGATGTGACAACAGTTCAGTGGTATGTTGTCTCCAACAGCACCTCACGTTCCACGTCCACTATACTTTGAACTCCATTGACACAGCACAGAATTCAAATGTGTAGCTGCGAGACATCAAACAGTGATGTAAGGCACTTTCTTTACAAGTGCTACTGGTTTCCTGTCCAAGTGTCTGACTACATATAGAATAAGTCATTAATGACTGCTGATCAGAAGACTGTTACAGTACCAGTCTGCAGTCACATTGAACATGACTACATGAACATTTTAAAAAGAGAGAAACTATAAAACACGACTATATAAAAAGACCTGATTTTTTTTCTGTTTTATACCCAGAAAGTAACAGTCTTTTGGTTTCAAATGAACCAGATATTTTTGCATATGAATGGCTCAGAGAATAAAAACAAAAAATAAAATAAACTCAAAGTAGCAGATAAATAAAAGTATAAAAAGCTAACCATGTCTTTAGTTTCATACGTACACGTCACAGCATCTGTCCTTTGGAAGTTCATTATTACAGATAAGATGCAAATCCCCCAATTTGATAAATAAGTGTTTTCTACCTGCAATAGTAGTTTTACAATGTGTGTTGTTAGTTATCCACATAAATCAATCGATTAATAAATAGACACGGCTGAGGGATCAGAAGTTTTTGAAGACCTCCAAGTCTTTCTCGGCCACGGGGGGGTCTTTTTTCCAGTCGTCCTCTGGGTAAACATCAAAGTTGGAGGTGTCGCCCTCATGGGAAACCTTAGGAACTATAGGAGGCTGGAAACAAGGAGGAGGAACGTGTTAAATGGAGGTGTGGACCTGCAGGGCAATGCTAGTGAGTATTCACATACAGGCAGTGTTCTTAATTCATCCAAGTTTGATCCATAAACATCTGGACAGGGACACAGTTCTCTATTCTGCACTACAAAAATACATCGCGATAACACACAGACTTAAACTCAGTTCAAAGGGTTATTCATTTCATTCCGACGTGTCGTCCCGTGAAGCCACACAGAGGCTGTCGAGCTGGATTGTTTCCTATCATTTCCTCGTGACTGAAATCCTCTGCATTTACATTCCTGAAGCCACCTCTCGATTCAATATTGCCACATTCTTCTCCACTCAGCCAACTGAGCCAAGATTTTTTCTCTTTGCGTGGGTTTCCCCTGAATTCTGTAGTTACTGAGCTCACCACAGCATTTCGTCTGTAAAGACCGAACCCGACAGTCGATCGAGCAGTTTTCACCATGTGTCCCGTAGCTTTGGTTTTTCCACCGAGATCTCTTTGGATTGCAAACAGTTTGCAAATGCAAAGAGATCATCATCATCAAAGCATTCGCCATTGAATAATTAAGAAATAGAGCAAAAAAGTCCAATTACTCTATGCACCTGTAGAAACTGAAGAAAACAGGGATGTCTGCAATGTGAAAGTCCTTAAATGAAAGTCTGCAATTCAATCACAGCATTATTGCATCATTCGAAACCATCGGTGTACTCGTGCACAAAAGCGAAATTGTGAAAATGATTCTAATGTCCAAAATGTAAGCAGATTTTTTACCATCCTGATGTGAATGTAGCTGAGCAGGTGAAAAATACACCGAATCAAACCCACCTTTAGTTTCCTCAGAGGAACGGCCTCCCAGTCAATAGTTTTAAACCATCGGTGCTTTTTCACGTCGTCGGCTCCATTCTGAAACAGACAGCACGATGTGTATGTACACACAGTGTTGGGAATATGTATTTGCCCCCTTTCCTCACTTCAGTTTGTTGTATATTTGTCACTCTTTAATGTTCAGTCGCCTGAAATATTGTTCAAAGAAAACCAGAGTAAATGCAAAGTGCAATGTTTAAATAATGATGACAGAAAAATGCTAAACCAACCTCGCCCCGATACAGGAGATGCTCTGTATCTCATTGTACAACTGTATAGTGACAACAAAGGCATTCTAATCTATTCTACAGTAACTGTAACATTTTGTTGCACCCAGGAAATTCCAGCAGTTGTAACAAAGTAAAATGTTACAGTTACTTTATTACAAATGATGGAATTTCCTGGGGAAACGTCTCACATTCATGGCTCCTGATTTTTAAATCTTTATAGAGTTTTGAAGTGCACTACAATCACAAAAGGATGACGTTATTATTAATCCACACATTCAATATTCAGATAAAGTCAGGCATTATTAAAGTTTTGAAATGAAAACATAGGACTACACATTGTCAAAAGGAAACAGTAAATCAGCGGCACTTTTCTACTGTGAGCAGTCAAAGCGCTTTATACAACTTGCCTTATTCATCCATCCACACAATCACTTTTTTCCACGCTCCTTCAGTCCAACATTCACACTCCACTGGAGGCATCGCAGCAACTCGGGGTTACCATCTTGCTCGGAGATAATATTCGGCACGTAGACTGGAACAAACTGGGGTCGACCCACCAAATGTCCGATTAGCAGGTGACTGGCTCTACCTGAGCTACAGCCAAGTCTACACCGAGGTCATGATTACAGAAACAAACCTCCAACCTCATTTATGTCTCTTTTTTTCAGAAAACACACCATCACCCATGGGGTTTTTTTGGATCAGAAAATTGAAATAAACTCCAAAAGTGCACCAGCAGGAACTCTGATAGGCCAGGAACAATACTCATCTCCCACTAATATGCCACATTTGACCAATCAGAGCTCCTGCTGCTGCTCTGTGCAGACTGCACTCAACTGAAATTTGATCTACTTGACTTCCTCAGCGCATGTGTCTGCGTGAGTGAGGTGAAGCCGTGCGAGTGCACTGACCCAGACGAGGCTACAGCTGGTCGGCAGTGTCGGCTGATGCCTCGACTCAAAGAGCAGGAGCAGATAATCAGCATTTGATTTGTCCCTGAGCTTAAGACTGGCTTTTAATATCACACAGCTCAATTTGCCAACTTAAGATGGATGTAAAAACATATTGTGAGGCTTTTAATTTGAAAACATTGTTCAAGAACAAAATTGTCAAATCAGTAGCAAAAATATAAGAAAAAAGTTGATCCATCATTGACCAGGATTATTGGGGACTTTAATGTTTACTTGACAAACGTATCATTTTTTGGACAAAAGTAGTTCTTCAGTTTCTTTGAAAGAAAAACTCTCAGTGTGTCATTCTTCTAGTGCACTGTTCAACCTCCCAACATCAAAATCTGCGTTCTGTTAATGAGCGATGAGGCTGAGGAATACTGGCAGCCACAGTCAATATCATCATGTGTGGAATTATGTGGCGTTAATCAGAGCTCAGAGAGGCAGCTGTTTCACTGAGAGCAGCTCACAGTGTCACACTGACTTCACTGATGTTCACTGGCACACTTCAGTTTGAATCTGCACTGCGCTGCCATACTGCGTCACACTCAGTGCATTTCAATCATTTCTCCAGCGAGTTTGACAGTTAGCAAAATAATAATCATAATTTTAAAAAATAGCATGTGTAACGTACACGTACTGGAAAATGATTTACTAGGACTCACCTATCATGCGACTGTCGTTTTCCATCAAACACTCATTAAAACAGCGACCAACAGGTATGTTAGCGCAACGGTCTCCAACCTTTTTTGCGCCACGGACCAGTTTATGCCCGACAATATTTTCATGGACCGGCCTTTAAGGTGTCGCGGATAAATACAACAAAATAAAACCAGTACTGGTACCGAAAAAAAGAAGATTTCTTCATAACACACTGAAAAGACCCAGGAAAACCGAGTCAACGATCAAAACGATAAAAACGATAACAAAATAACGCTGGAAACCGATAAAAACCCTGAAAACTATACATACAACTATATAGTTTGTGTATACACTTTCAAGCACCACATCTGAAATTCAAGCACTTTTCAAACCTTGAAAAGACAACACTAAAATTCAAGCATTTTCAAGGATTTCAAGCACCCGTACGAACCCTGCTACTAAACTTGGACACAATACAGCCTGTAATTCTATCAAGGACTCATTAGAAAAGAGGAGGAACATATTCTGCTGCTGTGTTCATGTTCTTCATTGTGGCTGCTGCGAAGGCTTAATTGGTCGTGGTCAGGTTATTAAAAACTATTGTTGGTATTCAAATTTGTTACGGACATATGAATGCCTCAACACCCCGACTTGAACTCATGAGTTCCTAAGCTTTTAGAAGTTAATGAGAAACCCAAAGGTCACTAATTTACAGGCTAACAGTTCAGGAGCACAGCAGACGACCAGGTTTGAGGAACTCGAGCTCGTATCCAAGCTTTTACATCGTCCTTACAACTAGCACGCTGTTGATCATGAGGGTTTACATCTCTTGCACGCAACGTCCAAGAATCAAACCAACTAAATGAAGTCAGAAGGAAAATCCACTTGTTTGAACTACTAGATGCAGCTTGAAAGCAGCACCAACCACTTTCCTGGGTGTAAGTCCATCTGGCTCTGACAACCCTGCCACATCCAAAGTCACGAAGTCACTTCGCTTCTGTTTCTTTCAACTTCAGTAGGTCATCTAAACAACCCCTACATGGGCTGCAGTCAGCTGATTGACTGATTAGACATTCATGTTAACAAGCAGTTGAACAGGTCTAATGAATCCGTCACTGAGCGACCGTCACATGACCTCCTGTTGTCATAAGACGCAGACACACTTCTGCCACATGGTGAGATTTATTAAAACACGCCAGTCTCAGAATGGGATCCACCAGAACCATCAATAATGAAACAGCTGTGAGGAACAGGAGGGACATCAAATCAGAAAGAAGATCAACTAAACGAACACACGGCTAAAACTGGAGTAGATTACTCCAGAACTTCCTGGACGTTGTTGTGAGCTGGAAAAATCCCAAACAAAGGAACAGAAAAAACATCCAAGAGAGAGGGAAGTCTGGTCACCCAACGGAGAGTGACCAATTTCAAATAAGTCATCAATGCAGCAGCTCAAATGCACAGTAATACAATCCTGGGTAACTGACTGTAACAAATAGGGCTGCCACGATTTGTCGACTAGTCACGATTATGTCGACTATTAAAATCGTCGACGACTAATTTAATAGTCGACGCATCGTTTGAAGCTTTGTAAGATCACAAAGGACGCAGGAATAAGTAGCAGGATTTAAGAGTGTAATAACGCACTGAAACAGAAGATGGCAGCACTGCATGTACAAGGATGCCAGCTGCCCTAAACCCCGAAGAAGAAGAAGCTGTGTCCCAGAATTCATAGCGCAGCCCAGCTCAGTTTCCAACAATGGCGGCAGCTAGTTAGTTTTAACTTTACTCTTATTATTCTTTCTGGGTCACAAAATAAACGTTTAACATATTTTCAGGTGAGAATGTAGCTGTGTAAACCTCAAATATCTGCTCAGTTTATCAAGACACCGCATATTTTCAAAAACACTCCGACGTTTTCGGAGACGTCTGTTACCCACTAGCTCG